>NW_019942710.1:214267-215805 GCF_002910315.2 Salvelinus sp. IW2-2015 | reverse complement strand
AATGAGCATGGCTGTTTGTCATTTCATCGTTGAAGATTACAGGCCTCACTCTTGTCAACGACTCACAGAAGTCTCAGACTGTGGTAGCTCTTTATCCAGGACCATTCCCTCTCAGTCTTAAGTGTACAACAGGGTTACGTTAGGAGTGTCCTCACTGGTGCAACATGAAACAACTCTTAACCAAGTGGGATGGACAACATTGGTCAATGGCCTGTCCTCCATACAGAAGCCAAGGTGGGTTAAGTCAAGTAGGTAAAGGAGTGGATCATCCAGTGGATGAGAGGGGCTAGCCTGTGTGACTGGAGAGTTAATGGAAACCAGATGTCAGCCTTAGCTGAAGGCCCTAATATCTCCCCCTCTGAGATCAGGCGAACATTAACACCTCATCATGCAGTGTTAATGTGGCCCAAATAGAATTACTAACACGGAGACACGAAGACAGGCAGGCTAACAGCAGCAATGGTACTCAGGCCTGGGTTAGTGTACTGTGTKTAGGGACAGGAGTTGGTCCTGGTCATATAACTAAGGCCCAGAGTTATTTCCTGTCAACTCACATTGTCAGTAAAAACCTGGAACAGGATGTTCAACAAGTAAATATAGGCCTTGCACTCTATACAACAGAGTAAGATTCTCTTGACCTTTCTTGACCTCTGTTGAACTACTGACCCCATTCACTTTATGTTAGTATTGGCACTGACAGGCTTACCATAACATGTCATAATAGCTATTAGAAATAAATAGATTTTGAACGGGAATCAATTCCATAATATTGTATCTAATATAACCAAGGCGACCACAATATATMTCTTTGAGGTAAGGTTTATTTTATTGAGGAAAGTAAGTTTTATGACTGCAGACTACTCTGGCCAATACTTGTGAGCATACACGCACACGGATAATTCTCAAGGGATGTGTCATGAGCAGCTTAACAGCTGACCTCTGACCCCTTCAATCACAGMCAGTTAGGACTGAGAGGAAGAGAGAGGGTCATTGATAAGGCAACACTGAATCAGTTTCCTCTGGAATCAACACATGCCCAGATCCCTTAGCCACAATCTCTGCATCAGATTGGAAAATGTGTCAAAGAWACAGAGAGCCAGTTCCAAGGTCAAAGGTTGAGTCTAGAGAAGAGGAGGACTATTTATTAGTGAAATAATCATTGTCTCTGTCGGCTACACCTCTTACARRTCTTATTTGAAAAGGAGATTGATGTCAATAACCCACCAGGGAAAATAAAGGCATACACTGTACATTAGTCATACGTGTTTTATATACGTATGATTGTTTGTAGCAGTGTGGTTATAAATGACCGGTTCTTAGCATACATTTGAGCACACACCCATCCATAACCAGCATGACGAATAGATATCTGCTCATATTTCACCCAACAGGGAGACATAGAGAACAGCTCACGCTATCCCTGTAATAGCAAATGTGAATGATGGTGTTGAAATGTTGCCTGTTGGCTAGAGAATATGAGTTATGAAGGCCTGGAAGTTTCTCCTCACTCCAGGGAAGTGGAGAGATTCAGGAATACT
>NW_019942710.1:205198-207636 GCF_002910315.2 Salvelinus sp. IW2-2015 | reverse complement strand
GGAGGGGGAGGGAGGAAAGAGGGAGGGGGAGGGAGAGAGGGGGAGGAGTGGGAGGGAGAGCTTTGACCTTTTGCAAGTCAGATTACTTTCTATATGTACGTATACAGTAATGTCGTTATTCTAGAATGTTCCCAACACATTTACAAATATTAGTCTTTATCATAGGGAGCGGTACTGTTGGCTTTGGTAGAGAAACTTTTTTTTGCAAGTCAGATTACTTTCTATATGTACGTATACAGTAATGTCGTTATTCTAGAATGTTCCCAACACATTTACAAATATTAGTCTTTATCATAGGGAGCGGTACTGTTGGCTTTGGTAGAGAAACTTTTTTCACTGTGCCTGTTTTTATGACTTGAGTTTTTCTAAAACAAATATGAGTTAATCATATATGTTTCAGTCTCATGAAATGGCTGACTTTCAAATTTCCTTGGCAAGAGCTTTCTATTTTATTACCATCTTTGAAAAACTACATACGAACTCAGATTTATTTGATGATGAATTCATGGTGGAGGAAAGTTGCCAAGAAGTTAATTAAATCAACAAAACAAACTACTACAAAAACTGTTTCAAATGTGTATGCTATTTTGCTGTGAAAGTGGTACCGTGTCACACCCTGATCTGTTTCACCTGTCTTTGTGATTGTCTCCACCCTCCTTCAGGTGTYGTCCATCTTCCCCATTATCCCCTATGTAGTTATACCTGTGTTCTCTGTTTCTCTGTTGCCAGTTCGTCTTGTTTGTCAAGTCAACCAGCATCTTTGTGTCTCAGCTCATGCTTTTCCCAGTCTCTCTTTTTCTCGCCCTCCGGTTTTGACCCATGCCTGCCCTAACGCTGAGCCTGATTGCCTGACCACTCTGCCTGCCCCTGACCCTGATCCTGCCTGCCAACCTGTACCTTTGCCCCACCTCTGGATTATTGACCTCTGCCTACCCTGACCYTGAGCCTGCCTGSTGTCCGKTACCGTTGCCCCAACTCTGATTTACTGACCCCTGCCTGCCTTGACTTGTCCCTGTTGGATTATTAAACCATTGTTAATTCGATGTTGTCTGCATCTGGGTCTTACCTTCACACCTGATAGTACTGTACAATCCTCTATATTGGCGGGTCAAACGTGGTGCATGGCTGCGTAACAATATTTGGAGAATGTGTTTAGATTTCAGTAAACATTAAAACAAAATTCATTAATACACAATCCAAACAATACACGTGAAGTGTGTTCATCACGTCAAATTCAAAACAGCATCTCTCTGCTGAGAGGACATGTAGAGAACTTGTAGAGTGTACAGTTGTTAAGACAGCAGAGTCTTTGATGTAGCCCACTGGACCTCTGTGTTTGACTGTTGCTTAGTGGTCAGTGTTGATGTTGTTAGGGTCGGTGTTTGACTGTTGCTTAGGGTCAGGTTTTGTCTGTTGCTTAGGGTCAGGTGTTTGACTGTTGCTTAGGTCAGGTGTTTGACTGTGGTCAGCTTTGATGTGTGTACTCGGTGTTTGACTGTTGCTTAGGGTCAGGTGTTTGACTGTTGCTTAGGCGTCAGGTGTTTGACTGTTGCAGGGTCATGCCGTGTTTGACTGTTGGCTTTAGGTGTCAGGTGTTTGACTGTTGCTTAGGGTCAGGTGTTTGACTGTTGCTTAGGGTCAGGTGTTTGACTGTTGCTTAGGGTCAGTGTTTGACTGTTGCTTAGGGTCAGGTGTTTGACTGTTGCTTAGGGTCAGGTGTTGATGTTGTTAGGGTAGTGTTTACTGTTGCTTAGGGTAGGTGTTTGACTGTTGTTAGGTCAGGTGTTGACTGTTGCTTAGGGTCAGGTGTTTGACTGTTGCTTAGGGTCAGGTGTTTGACTGTGCTTAGGCAGGTGCTGCTTTGCTTAGGGTCAGGTGTTTGACTTTTGCTTAGGGTCAGGTGTTTGACCTGTTTGCTGTAGGGTCAGGTGTTTGACTGTTGCTTAGGGTAGGTGTTTGACTTTTGCTTAGGGTCAGGTGTTTGACTGTTGCTTAGGGTCAGGGTTGGATGTTGCAGGTCAGTGGTGTTGCTCAGCATGGACTTTCCTCAGGAACACACTGTCTCAGGGAGAGTACCCAGAGCATCAGAAGTACAGCATGAACCACAAAACCCCCCGAGAACGTGCACAACACACACACACACACACAACAACACACACACACACACCACACCACCACACACACACAACACACACACACAACACACAACACACACACACACACCACACACACACACACACACACCACAGACACACACACGTCCTCCCCAGTGTTCTGGATTATTGGCCCGGTATTAGTAGAGGTACAGGAGAGGGTTGGGCTGCCAGACTGACAGTTTGGCAGGTTTCTGCTTGCCAGGTCTGGCGTGTTACTGGCATGCCGTAGCCCACAGGTATAGTCTAAACAGTTACAGGCCCAGGGGAACCCATGGCGAGTAG
>NW_019942710.1:194367-204149 GCF_002910315.2 Salvelinus sp. IW2-2015 | reverse complement strand
AGAGAGAGAGAAGGTTGACAACAAGACAGATCCCAGAGAGAGAGAGAGAGGGACAAACAAACAGATCTCCAGAGAGAGAGAGAGAGGGACAGACAAAAACAGTATCGATAGAGGGGAGAGGGACAACAACAGTTCCAGATGAGAGAGAGAGGAGGAGGGACCAACAACAGATCCAGAAGAGAGAGAGAAAGGGACAACAAACAGATCCACGAGAGAGAGGAGAAAGGGACAACAAACAGAGGTCGGGCGAGAGAGAGCGAGAGAGAAGAGGGACAACAAAACAGATCCAGCAGAGAGAGAGAGGCGAGGAACACAAAACAGATTCCAAGACGGAAGAGAGGGAGAGGGACAGACAGATGACAGATCCAGAGAGAGAGAGAAAAGGTGACATACAAACCAGATCCAGAAGGAGAGGGGACAACAAACAGATCCAGAGAGAGAGAGAGAGGACAACAAACGACTCCAGAGAGAGAGGGACAACAAACACGATCCAGAGAGAGAGAGAAAGGACAACAAAACAGATCCAGAGGGGTGAGAAGATGGAGGACAACAAACAGGATCCTCAGAAAGAGAGAGAGGGACAACTAAACAGATCCAGGAGGAGAGAGGAGAGGGACAACAAAACAGATCCAGAGAAGAGAGACGAGAGGGACAACCACAGATCCATAGAGAGCGTCGAGAGGGACAACAAAACAGATCCAGGAGAGAGAGAAAGGAAACAAACAGATCCACGAGAGACGAGATGAGAGACAACAAACGATACCAGAGAGATGAAGAGAGGACAACAGAAAACAAGATCCAAAGAGAGAGGAGATATATATGGACATTATTTTCAGAGAGAGAGAGATCAGAGAAAAGGGACAACAAACCAGATCCAGAGAGGAGGAAGAGGGACAACCAACACAGATCCAGAAGAGAGAGAGAGGGAGAGGGACAACAAACAGCAATCAGAGAGAGGAGAGGTGAGAGGGACAACAAACAGGGATCCCAGAGAGAGAGGGAGAAGAGGACGTCACAACAAACCAGACCCAGAGAGAGAGAGCAAAGGGACAACAAACAGAGCCAGAGAGAGAAGAGGAGACGGGACAAACAAACAGATCCAGAGAGAGAGAGAGAGGAGAGGGACAAACAAAACAGATTCCAGGAGAGAGAGCAGAAAGGGACAACAAACAGGATCCAAGAGAGAGAGAGAAGGACAACAAACAGATCCAGACGATGAGAGAGAGGGACAACACAACAGAAATCCCAGAGAGAGAGAGAGACCAGGACAACACAAAAATCCAGACGAGAGAGAGAGGGAGAGGGACAACAAACAGATCCAGAAGAGAGGAAGGGACAACAAACAGATCCAGGAGAGAAGAGAGGGAGAGGGAGCAGCAGAGAGTCCAGAGAGAGAGGCGAGATCACAACAAACAAGATCCATGAGAAGCGGACACATCAGAGAAGAGAAAAGGCGACAACAAACAGATCCAGACTGAGAAAGAAAGGGACAACAAACAGATCCACAGAGAAGAGAAGAGCAGGCACACAAACAGATCCAGAGAGAGAGGAGAGGAGAGGGACAACAAACAGATCCAGAGGAGAGGGACAACAAACAGATCAGAGAGAGGAGAGGGACAAACAAACAGATCCAGAGAGAGAGGGAGAGCGACAACAAACAGATGCAGAGAGAGAGGGAGAGGGACAACAAACGATCCAGAGAGAGAGAGAACGGACAACAAACAGATCCAGAGAGAGAGAGAGAGACAACACAGATCCAGAGAGAGAGAGGGACAACAAACAGACCAGAGCAGAGAGAGAGGAAGCGACAAACAAACAATCCACGAAGAGAGAGGAAAGGAGACAAACAAACAGATCCAGAGAGAGAGAGGGAGAGACAACAAACAGATCCAGAGAGATGAGAGAGGGAGAGTGACAAACAAACAGATCAAGAGAGAGAGGAGAGAACAACAAACAGATTCCAGACAGAGAGGGAGAGGACAACAACATCCAGAGAGAGAGAGAGGGAGAGGAAACAAAACAATCCATGAGAGGGAGAGAGGACAAGCAAACCAGATCGCACCGAGAGAGAGAAGAAGACAACAAACAAATCCAGAGAGAGAGGGAGGGACAACAAAACAGATCCAGAGAGAAGAGAGGAGGAGACAACAAAAGATCCAGAGAGAGAGGGGAGGGACAACGAAACAGGATCAGAGAGAGAGAGACGTAGGACAACAAACAACCAGAGAGAGAGGAGAGGGACAACAAACAGATCCAGAGAGAGGAGGAGAGGAGATCAGAGGAGACAACAAACAGATCCAGAGAGAGAGAGAAGAAGAGACAACAAACAGATTCCGAGAGAAGAGAAGGAGAGGACAACAAACAGATCCAGAGAGAGAGGGAGAGGGACAACAAACAGATCCAGAGACAGAGGAGAGACAACAAACAGATCCAGAGAGAGAGGAGGGACAACAAACAGATCCAGAGAGAGAGAGGAGAGACAACAAACAGATCCAAGAGAGAGGGAGAGGGACAAACAAAACAGATCCAGAGAGAGAAGAGGGACAACAAACAGATCCAGAGAGAGAGAGAGAGAGACAACAAACAATCCAGAGAAGATGAGAGAGGACAACAAACAGATCAGAGAGAGAGAGAGGAGAAAGGGACAACAAACAGATCCAAGAGAGAGAGAGAGAGGACAAACAAACAGATCCAGAAAGAGAGAGAGAAGAACACACAAACAGATCCAGAGAGAGAGAGAGAGAGAACAAAACAGATCCAGAGAGAAGAGGGAAAGGGACAACAAACAGATCCGAGAGAGAGAACGAGAGGGACAACAAACAGATCCAGAGAGAGAGAGACACAAACAGATCCAGAGAGTGAGAGAGGGGCAACAAACAGATCCAGAGAGAGAGGAGAGGACAACAAACAGATCCAGAGAGAGAGGGACAACAAACAGATCCAGAGAGAGAGAAGACAACAAACAGATCCAAGAGAGAGAGAGAGAGAGAGAGAGGGACAACAAACAGATCCAGAGAGAGAGAGACAACAAACAGATCCAAGAGAGACAGCATTCAAGAGAGAGGACAACAAACAGATCCAGAGAGAGAGGGACAACAAAACAGCTCCAGAGATGAGAGAGAGACAACAAACAGATCCAGAGATGGAGGAACAACAACAGATCCAGAGAAGGAGGGACAACAAACAGATCCAGATGAGAGAGGGACAACAAACAGATCCAGAGAGAGAGGGACAACAAAACAGATCCCAGAGAGAGAGGGGACAACAAACAGATCCAGAGAGAGGAGAGACAACAAACAGATCCAGAGAGAGAGGGACAACAAAACAGATCCAGAGAGAGAGGGACAACAAACAATCCAGAGAGGAGACAACAAACAATCCAGAGAGAGAGGGACAACAAACAGATCCAGAGAGAGAGGGACAACAAACAGATCCAGAGAGAGAGGACAACAAAACAGATCCAAGAAGGGACGAAGGGCAACCAACAGATCCAAGAGAGAGGGAGCAAACCAAACAGATCCAAGAGAGAGAGACAACAAACAGATTTCCAGAGAGAGAGGGACAACAAACAGATCCAGAGAGAGAGGGACAACCAACAGATCCAGAGAGAGAGGGACAACAAACAGATCCAGAGAGAGAAAGTAATCAAGCCGCTGGGCCCAGACAAGTGAAGCTGAATAGCAACCCACACGAAAGTTCTGGTACACAGAAAAGGGCATTTCAGCACTGCTGGTTTGAGAAATACAATTGGGAAGAGTACTCTATCCACAAAAACGCAGCTTTTTGGCAAAAACATTCCATTTTATTATTTTGTCAGTAATGGCTGCAAAAATTGGAAAAAGGCTTTGTTTATCTTCGGTAAACATGAAATGGCACAAACACACCGAGACAGTGTTGTGGCATGGCAAAGCTACCAGGCATTTAGCAGTCATGGGAACATTGCTCAGATTTAAACATCTGCCCATGCTAGTGATATTGCAGAGAGAAGAGAGTATCTGAGGATAATTTTTGCGGTCACCTCAATGTTAGGAAAACATGGACWCTCTTTCCGTGCCAATGATGAATCTAGTGAAAGCACAAATAGAGGGAACTTTCTTGAATGTATGGAGCTTTTGAAGGAGTTTGACCCTTTCCTGCAAAGGTACAATACTCCATCAAATGCGACGTATCTCTCTCCAGAATCTCAGAATGTCATGATCAAATGCTGTGCTCAAGAGATTATRGACACCTTGGTCTCTGAGATGTCAAAGTCTGGAATGTATGTCATTATGGYGGATGAGGCCAGGGATGGGCAGTCTGAACAGTTGGCTCTGTGTGTTAGGTMTGTGACAGAGGGGACAGTTAAGGAGCGTTTACTAGCACTAGCAGAAATCAAGTCATTTGATGCCCAATCAATAGCAAATGAGTTGCAACAGCAGCTCCAAATGAGAGGGGTAGCAGGCCTGAAGTGATTTGCACAGACCTATGATGGTGCAGCTGTCATTAGTGGGGCCWAAGGAGGTGTGCAGCACATTTCAGAGTGCTGCATCCGGAGGCTATTTATGTACATTGCTATGCTCATGAGCTTAATTTGGTGTTGTGTCATACTTGCAGGGCTATTCCGGAGGCTGCTGAGTTTTCAGTTTCTTGGAAAATGTGTATTTGTTTTTCAGTACATCCCTAGTTAACCACCACAAGYTCAAAGAAGCTCAGTCCAAACTTGGAATAGCATCAGCTGAACTTGTACAGCTCTCAAACACTCGCTGGGCATGCCAGCTGCGGTCTATGAATGCAGTCCTGGACACTTTAACTGCTATTTTTGATTGTCTATCTGCCATTGGATCCCCCATGGCTGTTGGTCTGAGAGCAAAGCTTCATAAGTTCTCCACTCTGTATTTGCTACTGATGTTTCAGTCCCTTTCTATAACTGAGGGACTTCATAAGTTCCTCCAGAAAGAGACTGKAGACCTGGCAGAAGCTTGTTTCGGCAAACAAGCTGTATGTGACACACTGATAGGCAAACGCACAGATGCATTTGCCACAGAACTTTATGACAGAACCAAAGCACTCTGAGATTCACAATATTCCAGAGGCAGATGCAGAAAGAAAGTGCAAACAAAGGAAAATGGGAGATTTTGTGGTGGAGACTTCCTTGGGTTTCGGCACAGAAATGTCATGTTCCAAACAATGAGAACAGAGTTGTTGCTCCCCTGCTTGGACAGGCTGGTTTGTGAGCTTGACCAGCGATTCTCGACTGTAGATGCAGGTCTGCTCAAAGGCATACAGGCATGCAGCCCCAACTMAAAAWWWWTCCTAGATACATCATGCTTAACTGAGTTTGCCAAGCACGACCATATTGATATTAAAACAGAAGAGATGTTGGTGGTCAGAAACTTTCTTGGCCGGAAAAGAAAGGCTGGACGTCCTCCCAAAGATGTGCTTGCTGGTCATAACCTCCTGGATGATGATGTGTTTCCTTCTCTGAAGGAAATCATTCAGGTTGCCCTCACCAATCCTGTGAGCAGCTGCTCCTGTGAAAGGTCCTTYAGTGCACTGCGCCGGCTGCACTCCTGGTTGCGTAAAACAATGGGTCAGAAAAGGCTTGCAAGTCTTGCAGCCATGTCTTTGAGGGTGAAGTGCTTGGGCCACGAGCCATAATAGTGTTATTGACCGCTTTGCCACCTTTAAAAATAGGAGGTACACTTGGATGCGTCCACCCACAAAATAAGCATCAAAAGAGAGAAGCAGGAGGAGCAGTTCTGTAATATACTGTAGGTTGTAATATTTGTTTGGGATCTTACTTTTTATCGGATTTTATTCCAAATTATTTTTCTTTTTTCCCGATTTTATTTAGCTCATTAGTTGAATTTAGTTTTGCCCCATTGTGGATGATTGTCAYGCCCTGACCTTAGTTATCTATGTTTTCTGTATTTTGGTCAGGGTGTGACGAGGGTGGGTATGTGTGTTTTGGCTTCTCTAGGGTTTTGTATRTCTATGGGTTTTTTGTAAGTCTAGGTATTGTAGGTCTATGGTGGCCTGAATTGGTTCCCAATCAGAGGCAGCTGTTTATCATTGTCTCTGATTGGGGATCCTATTTAGGTTGCMATTTACCATTTTGGTTTKGTGGSTTCTTGTCTATGTGTAGTTGCCTGTTTCAGCACTCTTTGTTGTAACTTCACATTTGTTTTGTTTGTTCTGTTATTTCTTCATTAAAAGGAATGCATACATATTACGCTGCGCCTTGGTCTCATCACTACGACGAACGTGACAATGATACTGTTTAAGATGTTCCATATGTCTGAATTATTGRGTTAATTTTGAGCAACAATTAACAAAAGGGTGAAACTTAAATAAAGATTTTTTCTCTAATGGTATAATATGACCTGCGTGTCTTCACATTTCTCTCTCTCGAAATAACATCCCAAAAGTATTTTGGCCAGATAGTACAGCCATTTTTGTGCCTTTTGTTGGTGTTGAATGGGGACAGAGTCGACTTTCATTTCTTTATTTGGATATAATTTAAGTCATATCAGATCAGTATCTACCACAAACTATGAGACAGGTATACTTTTAGCCAACCTTGACCAAAAATAACCTTTGATYGATTTTACACCYGTTGTTACTCTAAAAATACATGATGAAAAGAYGTTTTGGGTGCTTTAAAACAAATCCTGGGGGAGTAGGCCCAGACCACCCTAAAAAGCTTAGTCCCCCCTATCCATGAATTTCTAGTGAYGTCCCTGGTCTGGGATATTCTACACTCAACAGACTGAAGATTCCATTAGAGAAGAGAAAGTGCAAGGGTGTAACCATTAGTCCAAACAGTTTTCAACTAAGTTTCTATTGGACAAATTCAGGTAGGTCCCTCCCCATTTCGTTCCRTTTGCTTCGGTTCCAAAACGATTTGCAACAGAATTGGCATAATGAATATGACCCAGGCAAGAGGTGGAAGTACGTAGAAAGAACCGTGATGAGCATATGTTTTGGTAATCTGAATCTCGCAATGTCTTGCGTGCCTCGCAAATTCACCAAAGTAGCCTAAAGTTCACTTCTTCCTCTCTGGGTTTTATTTCAATTACACAGCTTTCCCCAGACCTGTATAACTCATCTAATTAGGCCAAAAAATGTAAAATAATATGTTTTGTGATAACTGCACTAGGATTTTCATTTTGTGTTTTAGGTTATGAATTTCTTTAAGTTAAGGATCCCAATCTCGTTGAAACATTCACAGCCCTAGTGTGTGTCTGGGTCAAACTAGTTCAGAGTAGAATCATCTGCTCGAATTAGAGACTGATTAAAATCAGTTTATCAACAGGGTCATTTAGGTATGACTCCAATCCATCTGTATAGTAGCTCTGATGTACTGTGCTGCATTCCAACCACATATCTACAGTGTGCATGATTTGGCAGAGAGGCCCTTGTACCCAGGGGAMCMTCAGTGAGCCCCTCAGGCAGTAGGCAGATACGGCTACAGGCTTCCCCCCTCTTAAACCTGGCAGGGTGCCAGACCTGCAGGAATWTATCCCTCCCTCCTTCGATCCCTCCCTTCATATTTCACGTCTGTTTCCTCTATCTGATAGCTTGATCACTGCCGCGGGTCAGATGCTGACACACATAAGGGGCGCTTAAATCACTCTAAACAACATCTATCATGGATCTTATAAAACCGACTTCATGGCACAATACCCAACCAGGCCTCRTGCTGGAGAAGTGCTCATCTGTCATACGCCCGTTTGACACCAGGAAGCTCTTTTTTGAGGACGTGCACAAGACGGAGAGGGATGATATGAGAGAGGGGTACTCTGATTATGGAGTAATAATACTGTATCAGTAAGAAGACAGGAGGTGGAACCAGCTTGGGATAAAAGCTGGTGTTGGTGAGGCCCAGGGAGAGGGAGAGCGACCGAGAGAGAAAGGGAGAAAGAGAAAGAAAAAAGACAGAGCGAGGTCCTTAATAGCTGTTTTGTGTTCAATAGCAGTGAGAGTGGTTTTGAGGGGTGGAGGGAGGGGAGGTGGGAGAGTGAGGAAGATAATTGACTTTGATTATTGGCCTAATATTATGGCACGCTGACAGGTCGCCCAGATTTACGGCTGGGGGAAAGGGAAACAAATGAAATGCAGGTGCTTGAGCGGAGAGAGAGGACGCTGTTATGCCCCTTAAATCACAACACTCCCCTTGGCCGCTGCCGCCACGGCAACCATTTGATTAATTGACGGATGCTAATAGATTACAGCAAATTGTTAGCTCTCTAAAGTCAAACAGAGAAAAAAACAAGCATTCAAAGAAAAAAACCTATATGACGTGACTAATTTGCCCTCGCGACAATATTGGTGTGTTTAACAAATGTTCTGGTGACTGTGAGGAGCTTTATAGGGACTGGAGTGGGCTGTTTGAAATAATGAGATTTCAGATCCCATGACAGCTGCTTGTTTCTGCTTCCTGCTTCTGGAAAGGAGGCATAATCCAGACTTTCGTATATTTCTCCTGCAATTAGTCATTTAAGCTCTTTAAAGTGGGGTAGGTAACAGCCACTTACAATCCATCACTCTAAAGCAAAATACACTAGCCTGCGATAGCTGGGGGACGGAGAAAATGGATGCCATCCTTGCCATGTCTACTGGTACACTAACCAGCCCCAAATTAAAGCTTTTTCACAAACACAGMAAACACATCATGGAGCTTTTGAAGGGATAAAGTGACTCCATCCATGCAAAAAATGTGATGTGGCTGTATTCCAACCTCATCGTTCAATTACACTGTACAACTCCAAAAAACAACAGAATGCCACCAATTCGGATACATGTGGATCAGTGCCCTACTGCTAGAATGACCAAACGTGATCTGTATTTGTTGCATTGTTTTAGCACGTCCCAGTAAATGACTGGGAAAGTAACATAGACAGGGAAAAGTCTGAAGGTCTGGGATTAGTCCAAAAAATCAAATCATCAAATGTATTTATAAAGCCTTTTCTTACATCAGCTGATGTCACAAAGTGCTGTACATAAACCCAGCCTAAAACCACAAACGCACTGCAATGCAGGTGTAGAAGCACGGTGGCTAGGATAAAACTCCCTAGAAAGGCCAGAACATAGGAAGAAACCTAGAGAGGAACCAGGCTATGAGGGGTGCCCAGTCCTCTTTGGCTGTGCCGGGTGGAGATTAATAACAGAACATGGCCAGATGTTCAAATGTTCATAGATGACCAGCAGGGTCAAATAATAATAATCACAGTGGGGTTGTCGGAGGAGCAACAGGTCAGCACCTCAGGAGTAAATGTCAGTTGGCTTTTCAGAGCAATCATTCAGAGTATTCTTACCGCTCCTGCTGTCTCTAGAGAGTTGAAAACAGCAGGTCTGGGACAGGTAGCACGTTGAAACTGGAGCAGCAGCACGGCCAGGTGGACTGGGGAGAGCAAGGAGTCATCAGGCCCGGTTAGTCGCTGAGGCATGGTCCTAGGGTCAGGTCCTCAAGAGAAAGAAAGAAAGGGAGAACTAGAGAGAGGCATACTTAAATTGACACAGGACACCGGATAAGACAGGAGAAGTACTCAGATATAACAAACTGACCCTAGCCCCCTGACACACAAACTACTGCAGCATAAATACTGGAGGGCTGAGACAGGAGGGGTCGGGGAGACACTGTGGCTCCATCCGAATGATACCCCGGACAGGGCCAAACAGGCAGGATATAACCCACCACGTTTGCCAAAAAGCACAGCCCCACAACCACTAGGGGATATCTTCAACACCAACCTACCATTCCATCCTGAGACAAGGCCGAGTTAGGCCATGAAGATCTCCGC
>NW_019942710.1:174848-194245 GCF_002910315.2 Salvelinus sp. IW2-2015 | reverse complement strand
GAAACCCAGCCATTGATTTTGATTTTATCGGGCCCTGGCTAAATAGTACTTATCCCTGAATTGCCACTCACCTTGTCTGGATGAGGACTTGCCCAAGCTTATGCTCTAGAGGGTAGTGTTCTCCCTCCTGCCACACATGGGAAGTTCATTTAGACAGTCTCTGATTTTAACATGGCATGGCTTGATCATGGCAAATAACCTCTCATATGGAATAATCATTCTCATTATCGATAACAATAAGTGGACCATGAGTGCAACAAGCTGATCTTAAAACAAATTATTATTTTAATGCTGCCACTGTAGTAGATTATGCACTAAATAATGAAAATGGTTCAATTTAACTCATTAATTAATCCCTATTAATGTAATAACAGCGTTAGGACTTTGAAGTGAAGGGGAAGTGAGGGAGGTCAAAGTTGTYCACTGTTGATGAAATATCAGTGCAACTCTTTTGACAGCTCCRAACCTCTCCCTCCCCTCTGTGGCTTGAATATGGATTTATAGTAATCGGGAAGGAAGCATCGAACACAAGTCTCCAGCTGAAGAGAGAAATGGGTCTGAGGGAGCCAAAAAGAAGAAAGATCAATGACCGGGAAAAGAGGAATGATTGTCCAAGCCCATCACATAATTGCCTTAAAAGCCTATTGAAAATGCAGTGTCGTCCAACACCCAATGAAGTTAACACTCCCGATATGCCATACAATTTAATTATCACGACATGATTCCCTCATCGAGTGGTCACCGATTAAATGGCTCCTTTAATGGCAGAACGTATTCTTCCCAGCTCAAGAATCCTCCTTTTGGTCAGTAATCATTGAACTGTATAAATGTAATTTAGATACTTGATTGAAAAGGGGGGGCTTTGCTAATTAAGAGTTTTTGTCGAGTCCATAATCATTTTGGCTTGCTATTCATCAGGAACATTGTGGTTATTAGACCTTGCAGCATTTTGGACTGRTGTTTTCCTGAATATTGGAAACCTAAACAAAATATCAACATAACATCTTAAAGGATTATATTCCATAGAAAAGGTGCTATTGTATACTGAAAGTCCTCACGGGCCAGTGAAAGAATTTCAAGTCTGTTTATTTGTCATAATATACACATGATATACAGTGCATTCAGAAAGTATTCATACCCCTTGACTTATTACACATTTGATGTTACAGCCTGAATTCAAAATAGATTAAATCCATTTTTTCCTCACCCATCTACACATAMGAATTCACACCCCTGAGTCAATACCTTGTAGAAGCACCTTTGGCAGTGATTACAGCTGCGAGTCTTTCTGGGTATGATGCTAATTTTCTTGGCACTCCTGTATTTGGGGAGTTTCTCCCATTCTTCTCCACAGATCCTCTCAATCTGTCAGGTTGGATGGGGAGCGTCGCTGCACAGCTATTTTCAGGTSTATTCAGAGATGTTTGATCGGGTTCAAGTATGGGCTATGGCTGGGACACTCAAGGACATTCAGAGACTTGTCCTGAAGCCACTCCTGCGTTGTCTTTGCTGTGTGCTTTGGGTTCTTGTCCTGTTGGAAGGTGAACCTTCACCCCCCAGTCTGAGGTCCTGAGCGCTCTGGAGCAGGTTTTCATCAAGGATCTCTCTGTACTTGGCTCCGTTCATCTTTCCCTCGTTCTTGACTAGTCTCCCAGTCACTGCCACTGAAAAACATCTCCACTGCACGATGCCGCCACCACCATGCTTCCCCGCAGGGATGGTGCCAGGTTTTCTCCAGACGTAACACTTGGCATTCAGGCCAAAGAGTTCAATCTTGGTTTCATTAGAGCAGAGAATCTTGTTTCTCTTGGGTCCTTTAGCGCTTTCCACACCTGGATTGTGCAACATTTGCCCATTTCTTATTTTGTAGTTTCTTCAAGCTCTATCAAATTGGTTGTTGATCATTGCTAGACAACCATTTTCAGGTCTTGCCATAGATTTTCAAGTAGATTTAAGTCACAACTGTAACTAGGCCACTCAGGGACATTCACCGTCTTCTTTCTAAGCAACTCCAGTGTAGATTTGGCCTTCAGTTTTAGGTTATTGTTCTGCTGAAAGGTAAATTCATCTCCAGGCATCTGGTGGAAATTAGACTGAACCAGGTTTTCTTTTAGGATTTTGCCTGATTTTAGCTCCTCTTTTATCCTGAAACTCCTCAGTCCTTAATGATTACAAGAAAACATGGAGCGTGGTACTCAGTAATGTATTGGATTTGCCCCAAACTTAACACTTGTATTCAGGACAAAAAGTGTTTTTTTATTTTCTTTGTCACGCCCTGACCTGAGATATCTCTGTTTTCTTTATATTTTGGTTAGGTCAGGGTGTGACTAGGGTGGGTACGCTAGTTTTTGTATTGTCTAGGATTTTTGTATATCTAGGGTTTTGTAGGTCTAGGTGATTTGTATGTTTATGGTGGCCTGATATGGTTCCCAATCAGAGGCAGCTGTTTATCGTTGTCTCTGATTGGGGATCATATTTAGGTAGCCATTTCCCTTTGGTGTTTGTGGGATCTTATTCTATGGTTAGTTGCATGTCTGCACTTTCATATAGCTTCACGTTTAGTTTGTTTTGTTGTTTTGTTAGTTTGTTCATTGTTCTTTCTTTAATAAAAGAAGAATGTACGCATACCACGCTGCACCTTGGTCCGATCTTTATGACGAACGTGACACTTTAGTGCCTTGTTGCAAACAGGATGTACTGGAATATTTTTCCTTCCTTCTTTTCACTCTGTCATTTAGGTTAGTATTGTGGAGTAACTAAAATGTTGTTGATCCATCCTCAGTTTTCTCCTATCACAGCTATTATTAAACTTTGTAACTGTTTTAAAGTCACCATTGGCCTCATGGTCAAACCCCTGAGTGGTTTCCTTTCTCTCCGGCAACTGAGTTAGGAAGGACGCTTGCATCTTTGTAGTGACTGGGTGTATTGATACACCATCCAAAGTGTAATTCATAACTTCACCACGCTCAAAGGGATATTTTTTGTTACCCATCTACCAATAGTTGCCCTTCTTTGCGAGGCATTGGAACACCTCCCTGGTCTTTGGTTGAATCTGTGTTTGAAATTCACTGCTCGACTGAGTGACGTTACAGATAATTGTATTTGTGGGGTACACAGATGAGGTAGTCATTCAAAAATCTGTTAAACACTATTACACACAGTGAGTCGATACAACTTATTATGTGACTTGTTAAGCACATTTTTACTCCTGAACTTATTTAGGCTTGCCATAACAAAGGGGTTGAATACTTTTTGACTCAAGACATTTCAGTTTTTCATTTTGAATACATTTGTAAAAATGTTCTAAAAACATAAATCCATTTTGACGTTATGGGGTATTGTATGTAGGCCTTAAAACATATATTGTGTAATAATATATAGCCATTGGGCAGTAATACTAAGTAGTAGTCAAGTAGCAGTCACGGAGTGTGTGTGGGTGTTTGCTAGTGTGTGTTTGAGCCCATGAGTGTGTGGTGTAGTACAGAGGGAGGTGCAGAGTCAGTGCATTAGACTGTTTGTGTGCTGGTGGTCAGTCCCGGTTCAAGAGTTCAGTAGTCTGATGGCTTGTGGAAAAAAACTGTCTCGGAGCCTGTTGGTCCAAGACCTGACGCTCCGATACAGTCTGCCAGATGGCAACGGAGTGAATAGTCCGTGGCTGGGGGGTGTGTGGGGTCCTTGATGATGCTGGGGGCCTTCCTCAGCCCTTGCTTGGAGTAGATTTCCTGTATGGGTGGGAGCACGGCTCCAGTGATGTACAGGGCCGTCTTCACCACCCGCTGGAGGGCCTCGCGGTCGAAAGCAGAGCATTTTCCTTACCATGCTGTGATGCAGCCGTGAAACATCATCATTCAAGGTATCAACTCAATGAAAATGAGTTACAGTTGTACGCAGACTGTCTGTGGTTCTGCCAGGATTTCTCCTGGTGTGGTTTATTTTTAACATCTCTCCAAACATCCATCCATCCAGGGTAGGAGAAGCCAGGAGAAGTTAGAGAAACCTATAGGACCGGAGACACCCACTCTGTACTGTTACGTACCACCCTGTCTGGCCCGGGCCTAGGACTTTGATCCTCATTCAGATTCCCTTTCATGGGTCAATATTTAAAGAATCAACAGTGCTGCTCAGGACCCCACAATGATATTAGCTTGGATAATATGGCAGTTTGTTTTTTATTTTCTCAGTTTGTGTTTTCCTTCCACAGTAGTGCCTCCAGTTTAAATAGGCCCAACATAAACCAAACATGTGGTAAATGCAAAGTCGAGTCTTTCACGCTTCGGCACGTCCTGTACAGGGCTAGAAACAGGCCATATTTGATATGCTTCTGACAGAGCAGAGACAGAGCTGTGCCAAAATGAATGTGGGAGGATTTGGACATGCTGATCACTTCCATATGGAAGACACACTGAACAACTGGAGAATGTTGTAAAAATGGATTTTCACTCTGTTATGACTTCTGAAATCCTCACTGATGAAGCATTGAGTGCTATTTAACGGGGCACTGTGTGCAACAAGAAGTACTCTTCTAAGAACCCCTTTTTGACCTGTTGTCTCGCTTATAACAGCACAGATTCACATTCACTTTGACCTCCCAGCATTATCAGGTTCTACTCTGGGAGCCTTTTGGAGCCGTCGATAAATTTTATCCACCCAGCCACTTGGCCAGAGGTCTATCCCATAAGCAGACACCCAAAAAGGGCTGCAGAACACTTGTTGGTCCACTGCTTGCCTCCGAGCGACTCTGGGCCCTGGTGCTGGAGTTGGAACAGGCTCTGGGAGTGGAACGGAGAGAGAGTTGGAGTGAGAGAGAGGTAGAGAGAAAGAGAATAAAAGAGGGAGAGAGAGGAGGGTGTCTTGGCAACAGAGCTCTGATTCTATTTACGTCTTTTAACAGAAATCTGATTAACGGAGGCATTTTAAGAAGCCAGGAGAAACAGATGCTTTCATTAAATCAGCAATGCGCACCACGAATAAAGGAATAAAATGAAATAAAGGAGTCATTCCCCACATTTATCTATGACAGCTTTGGAGCTGCACGTTTTCTTGGGAAGGATTCAACAATACACCCATAAAACTTTGTGTCTTTTATTTCTGCATGATTCTCTATAACATTGTATGTTTGCAGAGCGTAGGCTGCACATTGCGTTTGAGATTAATAGTGCCGATATTCAATTTGATGTGCATTCTTGTCATTGAGAAAGCTTTGCTTCTAGAAATCACACTCGAGGCTGATGAAAGGTCTTCAGACTCTGTGTTGTCACTACAAGGGGTATCAAACACTTGCCCCTAACTCCTCGCTCTATCTCCACTCTTGAAACATTTTAATTGCATGTTACCGGGCGGGATAGTAACCATTAAAAACACCCTTAATCACACAGCTCAGTGATCAAAACACAGCATTTAAATGCTGAAATTATGAAACACTTAATGATTTCCTGAGAAATAAACCTGAGGCGATTGGCCTGAGGGTCTGATRAGCAGGCTCCCTCTCCCCAGCTGATAGAGCCATTCCACCCAGCATTATGGCTCTAATTAGATATGGCCGCCGCTCAGACTTCCTCCAAATGATCACTTATTAGGCCTGGAGTGAAACCGGGGAGACCCATAGAATCTCCATAATAGGCCATACCAGACCCCATTATAGGATGCCTGGCAAAACAAACACCTAGGCAGCATTGTAACAAGGTACATCTATTTTAAGAGCAAGCCGTTGTGTTGGAGATGGTCATTAGSATTACTCAAGGGTGAAGGTTGGTAGAGAGATCTCAATGGCCAGGTGGACATTTCAGTAGAAAGTCAGGAAGTAATACTCATAATTAACCTTCTTCAGCAGTTTGCTGTGGATATGCAGGTTGTAATGGTTGCCGATTAAAACAACTAAGTCTGATGCCGAAATGACTAAATGCCCAAGTCAGAGTCCCAAACAGTGCATATAATGTATCACAATGAAGCTTTTGTCCATTTCGTTATTTCTCATTGTGCTAATTCCCTTCATAACCATGCCAGATTATATGATATGTATTCAACACAAAGGGTTGAGAAATAATCCCAAAAGTCTAAATACAGCTAGGTAAAGAAAAATAGTCCAAATCTAACTAGTTATGCTAAGAGTTAAACTTCGAATCATGATACCTTGAACACTATTCACCCTGAACACTATTCACCCATCATAGAAGCGACAGAAAGAGAGAGGAGCTCAACAAATACTTGAGCTGAGTCCAATCCTCCTACCCCTGTGACTAAGGGCATCTAAACGCAGACAGATAGCCCCTGGAGAGAGGGAGTGTGGCGTTGATAATCAGTCTCCTAGTTTGTGTGTACGTTGGGAAACTCACTGTGCCACAGGGGAGCAACCTCACAGATGCAACCAATCAGCAGGAATCGCTCTCCACGCTTCTCCACGCTTCTCCGCGCTCCGACAGGGATTTAACTGGGAGCTCCACACATGACGGATCGAGCGTAGAAATCGCCCCGGCAGAGCAGAGAGAGGGTGCACAGAAAAGAGGGACGAGGGGCAGGGGAACCACCTGTGGTTGGCGTTTAGCAAACATGACAGGGTTTTGAGAATGGATGTGTGGTTTTTGATGGTCCGTTTGATCCCAGGGGAAAACCAGGGACTTCCCTGTGTGAAGGACGAACGGTCATGTGTGGTCGTGGTGTGGTTGTAATGTGGTMGATGAGTCCTCTTCTGACTTTACGGGACACCATGGCTGCAATGCCCTCCTACACAACAATAACAACAACATGTTAAAGTTAGGATACTTCTCGAGTTGCAACTTCAACCAAAGTACACTGAAAGACAAGCACAAGCATCTGCACTAATGTAGTGTCCAATCTCTGCATATTAATTTGTCCTCTTGGCCAGCTGGAGATGTCATTTTTTGGCTTACTTCAGCCATAATGTTCTCCCTCCCTGATTCCCTGCATAAGATTTCCTTTGTGTTGGTCCATTGCAGTGCTGTGGATGAATGGGTGAATGGAGCGGAGGCAGGCGGTGGGATGACAGGCCGCGGGGCCTGCACACTGATAAATAGCCTGTGTTTATTTAGCTTCATCTGCATAAGAGAGACTAGCCACTCTTTTCCTTTCATCTTAAGGGTCCCAGGGAGATTKTTATCCCCGGGCAGGTGGGCCAGGTACACAGTTCTCCTCTTTGGGTAAGCACCTCTTCACCAGCCACACGCCTAACGATCGCAGCCAGCATCTGGCACAGGTGGCCCCAGTGATTCTTCATGCTAGAGATGTATTGACAACCGGGGAAAGGGCCTTCTCTGTCTTTTCTACCCTCTCACTCTCTCACTTTCTTTCAAGCTTTCTCTTTGTCTGTCTTTCTTTCTCTCTTTATTTCTCTGTTAACTTTCTCCTCTCTCTCTGACTTTTTTTCTTTCCCCACCCCTCACTCTCTATTTCTCTCTGTCTTTCTCTCACTTACTTACACTCTCTTTTTAATTTCTTCTCCTCCTCTCATCTTCCTTTGACTTTCCCTCCTTTCCCCATCTTTCCCTCTTTCCATCTTTCCCTCCTCTCTCTCCCTCAGCACCACATCCTAGACACATGTGGTGAGTTTTGTCAGCTTCATTATGTGAGTTTAGAGTCAAGAGAGGAGAAATATTTATGTTACGAGGGCCTTTTACAATACGAGCGCTGTTCCTCTTGTTTGGATGGTTCCGCAGGTGCAGCTCTTATGGCTCAGCGCTGAGACCTCCATAAACCACAGTGGAGCGTTAAAACAGCAGATGTGCTCCTCAGAGACCAGCATTAGCCATCCAACTAACACACCTCATGCCAGGGACTGGGACTTGGACTGGAAAGACAGGAGAGAAGAGGGAGGGGGACACGTTTCACCAGCCTGCCTGCCTGTCTTTAGTGCAGTGTTAAGAGGGTAATGGTTCTATCCCCGCTTCCAAGACAAACAGAGAGGGAGATCACATAGGGTGGATCCTCAGAGATGGAACAGTACGGACAGACAGACGGACAGACAGAGAAACAAACACATAAGAAATCTGGCTTTGAAGTGCCATAATGCCTATTCCTCAAGGTAAATAGCAGCTCCAGTACAGTAGAGCATCTCCACAACACTGCAACCGCCAGGAACAGAACTGAGTGATGCCTTCATCACAAACATTTTGCCAATCATTCATCCAATCATACCTACCAAAAAACACTCACACCCGACAGACACAGGCAATGTGTGATCACACTGGCCAGCTGTCTCCCGTGTATTCCTCTCTCTCAGAAAATGTCTTGCGTCTGTGTTGCCTTTATATGGCTCTTATTTATTTGAATGGAAATCTCCCCGTGTGTGGAGAAACGAGCTGAAGAATACGCTCCATTCATGTGTGGAATGTTCTTGTGTTACATCTTGGAAGGGCTCCCTGACTTCGGGGAACAACACCCAGGGCCTTGTGGTTCCACTTTGCCTGGCAGCCGGTTTGTTGTACCTCTCGAATTAGGAAACAGCTGTGAGCTTTTAGTGTGCAGTATTAGAGGTGTAATACTAACATATCCACCACAATAGGCCTGTATCAGACTCAGGTCTGGAACTCTGCTGGTTTGTGTTATGAAAAGTAAATGAACCCTGAAGACCTTGAGAATCAACCTTGTTGATAATTGATGAATTTATATGCCAAATGTCTCTCTGTCACGTAGTACATGGCATAAGTTCTCATACTGGAGATATAAGGAAATGGTAGGGGCCTCTATGGTGCTGCCCATCACTCCTCTGTCCAATGCCCTAAGGGAGGAGCTGTAGTTATTCTAAAGGCAGGTTAAGCTGATGGTTAAGACATGGTTAAGGCATGTCTGATAACCCTTACTACCTGTAAGGTCTGTGCTTATCTTTTCATTCCCTTTCCCTAGAGACGGAGAGATAGAAGGAGGGGTAGATGGAAGGAAAGGTGGAAGAAAGGGATGGATGGAAAATTAAAGAGAGAAGAAAGGAACCCACAAAAGCTCAATTAACAATTGGAGCGTACTCCAAGGTTTCTCTGCCCCCCCCCCAAAAAAAATTAACATCTATGTTGCCTTTTAACGAACCCCACCCCCTAACCCATCTTAAAACCCCCTATCTCTCACACCCCACCCGCTGCTTAGTTTGATATGCGTAAAGGATGCAAATGAGCCACTTAGTAACCACATCAATTACCCACCTGGCCTTTTATCAGCTGCTCTGTGTTGTTGGCAAAACGCTCGTTATGGTCRTGCAGTGATGAACACGAGYGGTCGCCRACGGAGACCRCAGAYTTAKGGTTCGCTCTGGACCCAATTAGGACTCAATGCCYACTGTCTTCAGAGACCGCTAAAACCAGAGTGAGAGCCGATGCTTAGAACAATTACATTAAGTCAGGACACTCCTGTGTGGTGTGTGTGTCCTTGTTATAATGACTGTATAGAGCCCCTGTCCTATTGAGTATGGGCCTGCTTCATGTAAATGCACAGATGACAAACAGTGAAATGAGTGTCCAGGCATTAGGTTTGGTACTGGTTCAAGGGGACCCCTATCTGAGAGAGAGAGACCCTGCTAAGAGAGGGGTAGGAAGAGAGAGATAGATATAGATTGTAGAACAGAAGCCATATTTCATATTTATTTTTAGTCGCCGGTAATCTACTCTCTCCCTCTCCCCAGCGTCCCATGTTCTCGATAAGGTGACGTAGACAGGCGGGAGTCTTTTTCCGGCACTCTATTTCTGGTGGGATGCAACAGGCCTCGTATGATCCAGATGCACAGCCAGATAGGCCTGGATAGAGGGCCACTGTCTCTCGGAAAGGCAGGAGAGAGAGGGTTGGAGGGATGGAGGAGGAGGGGTAAATGAGTCTGAAACCGATCTGTCTCTGACTTTGTCAGATAGACTCAGGAAACATCTCAGACTCATATCCAGCTCTTARTGGGTAGATTTGGTGCTAAATTTACAGTTCCGCCTGCTGGCCACCTCGACAGTTGCCCCTATGAAACAAAATAATTACGGCAGGAATTGTGAGACACATGGATGTGTATGTACACAGTGTGTGTGTGTATAAATATGTGTGTGTATGGGCATACAGTAGACAGTCCAGGGTCATACAATATGCTGCAGGGGCTGTTTCTAACTTCTGAAGAGGGAGCATATTTGGTGGACCCTCCTGGGGTTTGTATTAACCTCTGGTGTCACCTCACCAAAGCGGTCGGAACGTGCAACTGTTCTTATGACGTGGTGACCGTAGGCCCATGGAGGGCGAGGGAGGGTGAGGGAGAGTGTAAGTGTGGTATGAGGTTGGTGCCATCTCTGAATTGCTGACTATACCTACGTATGGCGCTACGACCTTATAGTATAGGATGATGAAACTCTCAGGAGGAAACAGAACCCATCAGAATGAAATATTTCCCCACAAAAACAGTTTCCTTGGTCAACTGTTTTCCTGGGTCAACTCAACTGTTTGGGCTTTTTATGTGAAAGAGATACAGAAAGTAGTCATACATTTTTATTTCAAAGTTGTGTTAGTTGTGAGAGAAAGAATAAAAAACATGAGCTGGCGCACACTCAGACAAATTAGTTTGTGTGGAGGTGCTGACTAACGGCGAATAAACTATAAACTATTCAAATAAAGAGAGTCGCACACTCATGTATAAACTCCCAGTAATTTAATGGGTATTTACCAACGTTTCAGCATCACTGTGCCTTCTTCAGGGTGAGAGAAAGAACACGCCAAAACAGTTACTATTCACACTGTAAGTTCACACTAACTTACTTTAATAAATAMATATTTAATTTCCTTCTTTTTTTAAACTATGACTCCCAGAGTCATAATGTCTAGTTGGGGTTATCCATTCATGACCTCACATAGTTATGCATAACCTTGTGGCCTATGACAGTCTAGTTACGTGTCTGAATCAACGTCATTGCAGACAGACGGGTGTACAGTACAGTACATCCGGGCCTGTTCAGATAGTGAAAGGCTCCATGCTGAGCCTACATAACACACCCAGGGAGGGATACACTGCCACTTAATGCACAGCCTGATCTGTACATGCCAGGCCACAAAGCCCCCAATTGGACTCTAATATTTAAACTGCAGGATACCATCGCTCCTCCTCAGAAATAGCCTATACATTATTAATGTGCTCTCTGTCCCCTGGACTGGATGGACCTGTGCTCATTCTTTGATTTGAGAAACTGACTGCAGCAGTAGAAATAAAAGAGCCCTTTGCCGTTCCTTGGCTTGTTACAGTAAAAAGTAAAAGTGTTGACCTGCTACTGTACGTCTCCATTTTCCTGCTAGTTCATTAGCCGCACCTGTGCCTTGGAAGTCACACTCCATTCAGCTTGCTTCCTCTTTTCCGCTTATGCTTCAAATAAAGAGCTGTTTCAAAGCACCCGGCACCATATGTGTATTTTCCACACTTTGGAATATGTAATATATTTAGGTTGGTGGTAATCACTCACACATTTCGACAACAGAGGGAAAAAGTGAGGGCGCGGAGAGAGGAGGAGAAGAGAGTCGCTGATGTTTTAAAACATGTATGGATGATTAATTACCTGGACCAGCTGGGGGAAAATAGTAGATTTTAAAGAACACAGMGAGAGCCACTGCAAAACCAGTGTGTTTCCCATCCTCCATCAGAATAACTGAAATGTGATTAAAAGGGAAACAGAAGCCTTCTTTTGCCTGGGTCAGCAGAATATAACACAGAGAAAGGCTAAAGTCTCTCTCCTCTTTCCATCCTCAAGATGGTGAAGTGTCCGTGAGTTCTACCTTGCGGGGTCATTCACCAAAGGACATGAAGGGAGGTCATTACCCACATTCTCCAGCCTTTTACCTGTCACCTCCAACGAATGCATATTACATTGAGTGACGTGCAGTCAATCAATTAGGACTGTACAATTACAATCGATCAACAAGACAGTCAGAGGGAGAGCTCCCCAGGCTGAAGGGGGTAATGATGGGAACACAGTTCAAACAGCTGGGAGAGGCCTTTTAAGTCCCCTATCTGGTGTGTGTGCGYRCGTGCCCATGTGTGTTTGTGTGTGCGCGTGCACAAGTTTGAGTGTGTGCGCGGGTGCGTGTGTGTATGTGTGTGTGCATGCTTGGCTCTCTCTTTGCAGTCCATGCCAGAAAGGGGCATGTGCATCGCTCTAATGAAAGAGAGGTCTGAGGGACTGCTGACTGGCAGATACAGCGCTAGCTCTCTGTAGTGTAAAGTAAATGGTGACCCATGCTCTCACCTGCTCTCACCATGCTCTCACCTGCTCTCTCCTCCCAATGCAGGTCAAAGAGAAGTGAGTGAAACAATAATTATAATAGTAATAATACTATGTCAAGTAGTAGAATAGAAAAAGATAACCAGACAGCATATACAGTACCAGTCAAAAGTTTGGACACACCTACTCATTCACGGGTTTTTCTATCTACTAGAAACTACTGGACAGTGTGGCCACAGATATAACCATTGAACATATAACCGACCAGTCAATTTTTTTGAATAATAGTGAAGCCATCAAAACTATGAAATAACACATATGGAATCATGTAGTAACCAAAAAAGTGTTAAACAAATCAAAATATATTTTATATTTGAGATTTTTCTAAGTAGCCACTCTTTGCCTTGATGACAGCTTTGCAAACTCTTGGCATTCTCTCAATTAGCTTCATGAGGTTGTCACCTGRAATGCATTTCAATTAACAGCTATGCTTTGTTAAAAGTCAATTTGTGGAATTTATTTCCTTCTTAATGCATTTGAACCAATCAGTTGTGTTGTGACAAGGTAGGGTGGTATACAGAAGATAGCCCTATTTGGTAAAAGACCAAGTCCATATTATGGCAAGAACAGCTCAAATAAGCAAAGAGAAACGACAGTCCATCAAGAACTTTGAAAGTTATTTAAGTGCAGTCGCAAAAACCATCAAGCGCTATGATGAAATTGGCTCTCATGTTGACCACCACAGGAAAGGAAGACTCAGAGTAAACTCTGCTGCAGAGGATAAGTTCATTATGCTTCACAGAGTTCAAGTAACAGACACATCTCAACATCAACTGTTCAGAGGAGACTGCGTGAATCAGGCCTTCATGGTCAAATTGCTGCAGAGAAACCACTACTAAGGGACATCAATAATAATAAGAGTCTTGCTTGGGCCAAGAAACACAAGCAATGGACATTAGACCGGTGGAAATCTCTCCTTTGGTCTGAATGGTCCAAATTTGTGAGAC
The DNA here is from genome assembly GCF_002910315.2 of Salvelinus sp. IW2-2015. Classification (NCBI taxonomy): domain Eukaryota; kingdom Metazoa; phylum Chordata; class Actinopteri; order Salmoniformes; family Salmonidae; genus Salvelinus; species Salvelinus sp. IW2-2015. The sequence continues at coordinate 181,065 of NW_019942710.1, read as the reverse complement.
GCAGAGTAGGTGAACGGATCTCTGTATGTGTGGTTCCCACCGTAAAGCATAGAGTAGGAGGTGTGATGGTGTGGGGATGCTTTGCTGGTGACACTGTCTGTGATTTATTTAGAATTCAAGGCACACTTAACCAGCATGGCTACCACCGCATTCTGCAGCAATACGCCATCCCATCTGGTCTTAGTGGGACTATCATTTGTTTTTTAACCGGACAATGAACCAACACACCTCCAGGCTGTGTAAGTGCTATTTGACCAAGAAGGAGAGTGATGGAGTGCTGCATCAGATGACCTGGCCTCCACAATCACCCAACCTAAACCAAATTGAGATGGTCTGGGATGAAAAAAAAACGCATAGTGAAGGAAAAGCAGCCAACAAGTGCTCAGCATATGTGGGAACTCATTCAAGACTGTTGGAAGAGCATTCCAGGTCAAGCTGGTTGAGCGAATGCCAGGAGTGTGCAAAGCTGTCATCAAGGCAAAGGGTTGCTACTTTGAAGAATCTAACATCTAAAATATATTTTGATTTGTTTAACACTTTTTTGGTTACTACTTGATTCCATATGTGTTATTTCATAGTTTTGATGTCTTCACTATTATTCTACAATGTAGAAAATAGTTGTTAAAAAATGGACTGGTACTGTATATGTTCATTGTTTATATCTGTGTCCATATTGTCCATTAGTTTCTAGTAGATAGACCATATGGTCCAAGAGAAAATAGCCTAGTTAATGAAAAATCATCTAATCAACAATGGCATTATGTTCAATTACCTCTGCAACCCTATTGACTTTTTACACAACTGCCACCAGTTTGATGCCAAAACATTGACTACAAATACATAGTGACATTGTAAAATAATTTAAAGTGCATAAAATAAAGATAATTAATGTTGAAACCCTCATGTTAACACCAATGATATTTACTAAGTTGATGGTTTATATTTAGGAAAATGTTTAACAGCTTTGTCATTCTTATTTATTGAATTATTTCATATACTGTATACTGTATACACGTGATAAGTCCAGAGAGAGGGGCATAGATAATTCCACACACCTACCAAAAAGAGCCTCTAGATGTCTTGTGATAGATTTCATAAAATCTTTGCAACCATAGGCCTGGCAATCAACACACTCACCAGTCCTCCAGCCATCACACCCCTGGCCGCAATTGGACATCACCTGAAGTCTTAACACAGGCTGAAAATGGAGGAAATGTATTTATCAAAACAAGCGTTGAGTGAATATGCCTTACAGACATAAACTGTTTTAGGCAAAGTCGTCACTGCTCACTGCTTGACGTTTGTGTGTTCCCTTCCTCAATAATATGAGCCGAGGTGTTTTTGAASGACTTCATGAGYTAGYGTAWTAGCATACATATTTACTGTAATAGAYGGAAGGAGACRCTATGCCATAAGAACCAGTAAAAAACTCCACATATCACCCAGCTCACAAGTTAATCCACATGTTATTATCGCTGGTGAGTCGGCGAGGGGTAGATGAATTAAAAACAACATGTTTTTTGAGCAGGTTCATGAATCAACTATATTAAAAGGGAGATTAGTTTGCCTTAGAGATTAACGGTCAACTCACCACAATATCATTGGGAGGTTTARAAAATGCACAAAGGAGTGCAGTACAGTACTGCACAGTACACAGCACTCTCCCTCACACAAACACCTATTCTTCATCTACCTCATGCCCGTACTGCGTACACCATTGTCTGTAGACATTTGGAAGCACTGGTTTACAAGCATTCAGCTAAAGCACATACAGTAGTTCTTTATCTGACTGCTGTGTGAGCTCCCAGTACAGGGTTAAATAAATAGCTTTTGGCCTGCTCTCAGAGAGGAGAACTATCATCATTTCACTCTCTGGATGACATGGTTCTATCAACACTACTATGGGCTGGGAGACCACCCCCTTTCCTAAGCAACAAGTGGCTTGTGTTTGGAGGGTTATGATGAACAGGGTTGAGACACATCACACTAAGGTCCAGCAAGTATTCAGAATACTATAGGCACTCAATTCCTTACGAGTCAAAATGTAAGTGATACTCCACAAGAGACATAGTGTCCAGTACTCTGCTGGACAGCAGGTATCTTATCAGATCAGAGCACTGTGAGAGTAACAGGTTTGAGACAGCTCTACGGAGCTGGAGGAACACACTCMATCTTKACCTCCCTTCCCCCTGTGGTGACTGCACCGGAATAGACTGAGTTAAAAGTCTGTATTTGGAATTTATTTTATAAACTGTTGGTTGAGGCCTCCGGCATGTGCAATGTGTGTGTGTGTGTGTGTGCAGGCTGTTTGGTGTTTAAACAGTCTCTGTGCAACAGGCCTGAAATAACATCAGGCCTCACACTTTCATTCCTGGTACTGCTGCTTTAGGAGATGGGCCAAGATGATAACAATCCTACCCTACACAGAGAAATCACCGGCACCACTCCTTGTCCCTCTGTGTGTTTAAGAGAAACTCACTGTTTGTTGTTCTTGAAAACCTTAAAGGATGTCTTGTTCAGATATCTCTTCCTATGGTATGAAGTGTTCAGCATATCTCTGAAATAACTCAGAAATTCCCAAACTATTGTGTTCTGTTCCTTCTGGACTTGGTCTTGCATGTTTTGTTAAACCCTATTCTGCATGAATAACCACAAATGTGCACACGCGCACACGCACACGCACACGCACACGCACACTCATATGCACATACACGCACATACACACCCACTGACCCAGCTCTTTCATCCCTCCCTACACAAACCCTACTATAAAATCTCTCTGGAGGACCAGTCAGTTGGAAGCATATAGACCACACACACACACACACACACGCACACGCACACGCACACGCACGCACGCGTGCACACACGCGCGCACACGCACGCACACACACACACTCACACCCTAATTGAATATCCATAACAGCATAACCTTGAAGGATAAAATGCAGGACTCATTTAAATGCTAATTTGTTTGTTAACATCAAGATTCCACGTGGGACAGGTTACAGAACTACCCTGACACTTGATATGTATATTTTATTCTACTTTGTTATTTTTATTGGTACTTTGATTATGATAATACAAAACACTAAATAAAACATGAATATAAACAGGAAGGACTTGAGGAGCATCTTTTCTGTATTCAGGTATTTATTATCAAGGAGGAAATGGGAACATCMTGGATCCAGACAGACGGAGATGGAGAGAGGGAGAGCAGGTGGCAGGAGAGAGAAAAGGGAGAAACGGAGAGAGAGATGGTGAGAGATGAGTACTCTGTATGTACATGTCAATATTGGAAGCGACGGACCACAACCTCATCTTCATTTGTTTGTGACTTGATACTCACACATTTCAACCTCTGAGCCCCTGATCAGCCTGACAGGTTTATCAATCCACTGTAGAGTTTGAGCTGGGAGAGGAAAGAGAGATGGGGTACAGTAGGCTTATATCTGGGTCTGGGGTGGTGTAGTTGTGTGGTGTGAGTGAGTGTAACCATGCGTATTATTGATATGCATGGTGTAGTTTAGGTGCAGGTCAATAGTGACTGATGGTGGTGGAACACATCAGTGAAGATCAAAGCGTGCCTCAATGCGTGCCTCTATGCGTGCCTCTATGTGTGCCCTTATGTGTGCCTCTGTGTGCCTCTGTGTGCCTCTGTGTGCCTCTATGTGTGCCTCTAGTGGCCTCTGTGTGCCTCTATGTGTGCCTCTATGTGTGCCTCTATGTGTGCCTCTATGTGGCCTCTATGTGTGCCTCTATGTGTGCCTCTATGTGTGCCTCTATGGTGTGCCTCTATGTGCCTCTATGCGTGCCTCTATGCGTGCCTCTATGTGTGCCTCTATGCTGGTGCCTATGTGTGCCTCTGTGTGCCTCTTGTGCCTCTGTGTGCCTCTGTGTGTGGTCCTCTATGTGTGCCCTCTATGTGTGCTTCTATGTGCCTCTATGCGTGCCTCTGTGTGTGCCTCTATGTGTGCCTCTGTGTGCCTTATGCATGCCTCTATGCGTGCCTCTATGCGTTCCTCTATGCGTGCCTCTATGCGTGCCTCTGTGGTGCCTCTAATGCCGTGCCTCTATGCTGCCTCATGCGTGCCTCTTTGCTGCTGTTGCATGTGTGTGTTTCATAACAGTGACCCGCCCTCCCTCCCATCTGTTCTGTCTGTCTGAACACATAGCAGTGACACAAGCGGACTGCCTTTGTCGGAGTCAGCTAGCGTAAACTTCAGAACCCCTCCAACAGCAATGATACGGTGTTGTGGAGCATGAATGTTAACAGGAAGAGCACTTTAGCGTAGGAGAGGAGAGGGGAGAGGAGAGCAGGAATAGAGGAGGAGAGGGGTTCTGGCTGGCAGTAGCCTCATTACGAAGTCTCTGCCTTTAGAATGAGATCTGTTATTTAGGTTGAGCTCCCCTGAGGGTATAGGCCCTGGCAGGGCAGCATGGAACTAGCGTATAGCACTACACTGCTAGCTAGCGCTAGGCACACTGTGATTATTATATCACTTAACACAGCTCATCAAAGAGACGTCACTTCTGAGAGCGTTTAGCCAGCGCACCCAGCCGTGGAAAATGTTGAGGCTTGTTTGGTCTCTCTGTCGCTGAAAAGGGATATGGCAACATTGAAGCCCTGTGTGTTTTGGCCTGTGCCAGCCGGTGTGTGTGTGTGTCTAAATGTGTATGTGTGTTTAAGTGTGTGTATACCGGTATGTGTGTGGTCTAAGAAAGACCTCTTAACCCAACTCTGAGGGTCCCTGTACAGATTAGTTTAATCGCACGCACGCACGCACACACACACACACACACACACACACTCTTCCTGTCACCCCTTACACACACACTCCGCCTATGTTCCTTTGTAACAGAGCTAGCCTCACTGTGAGAGATCCTACCAGCAGAGGGGAGAGCTCTCTTGTCTCTGATGATCTATAGAGTAAGTGGTTTGGACGAGCCTCCTCTCGATTTGAGTCCCGCTCCAGCTCCACGYGYAATATGTCAATGTCGGCCACAATTCACCAAACCATATGTTGGCTCATGGGCCTCTTACACTGGAGCAAAGATGTTACCTTGTCAAAGACGTTACCGTGGCAGAACATTTTCATCATTATGCATTAGGTGTCATCACAGACAAGGTTGTTATTCTCTCTCCAGGTGATCTTTACCCCTCTCTGTTCTAATCTGGTGGTGGAGCTGCCGTAGTGTTGATGGCACCAGGAAGGCTGGCTAGTCTGGCTGGCTGTAGTTACTGAGAGCCAATGTATTCTGTCCTGTAGTGATACTTGATGGCTCCCTGATTGTAGCTACATTATTAACATGGCCGAGCATAAATATTCAGAGTGTAGCTACGTCAAGATATTTCAACTCCACAGCTTAGACCTGAAAAAAAGCAAAGGGTAGGAGAGGAATGGAGGGGAGGGGGGATGGTGTACCCAGCCCACCCCCTTAGCCCTTTGATGAAGCTGAACTACATATGCACAATCACACCCAGAAATGGAGGGAGTGTGTCGGCAGACCCACATTTACATCCACATTATGGCCTTTGCTTCAAACACGCACGTACACACACATGCGCACACACACACAGAGAGACACACAGGTGTTTTCAATGGGGCAGATAGGCCAGGGGAGTAATGGTAAGTGGCAGGAGCGGGGTAAGGTTCTCCGTAGGTCCTGTTGCACCGCGGTTGGGCGGTGGTTTTGGAAACGGGTTGAGGGCCGTGGGAGGAGTGTGTGTGTGTGTGTATGTGTGTGTGTGATTGAGTGTAGGTGTGTGAGCTTAGGTTGTTTTCATAGTTGGAGGGAGTAGGAGCCACCCTGTGCCTGGAACAGAGGGCTGATTGTGAGGSAGTTAGAGGAGAGGACAGGTTCTCTCTCTGTGGAGGTGCAGCGCTGAATATTTTCCCTCCAAAGCCACACTATGACAGGTGGCAGTGGGAGAGGTGTCACATTAAATCCCTTCCTGCCACTCAACCTGAAACCATTTTGGATGGAACTGAAATATACAACATTCTTAACTTTTTGGAGAAAGAGAGAGAAGGAGACAGAGAGATATCTGAATGCTCAACTGAAGTCTTGTTGTGAAACTAAAGATCAGATCTATAGAGATGTCTCTGCCTGCACAAGAAGAAAATATTATAATTATTACTTGCACTCTATTTATTGACACAATATTCTTTCAGGAAAACCGTCTCAGTCCACAGTATTTCACATGCAAGAGATA
>NW_019942710.1:127952-174823 GCF_002910315.2 Salvelinus sp. IW2-2015 | reverse complement strand
CGCAGAGGAGAGGGGATTATTTATGATTGCGAAGGGGGAGAGCCAGAGGGATAGAGCAGGGGAAATTGGTGGGTAATGTCCTCTGTCAGTAACACTTTCCCCTTAACTCCTAACACAACACAGTTAACGTGGAATGCTCAAAATCTCATTTGTAATTCACGATTCCCATCTGGAATTTCATTTCCCATTCATTTCACTCATTTGTGAGTTTAAGTGAACAGATGCACCTTACGAGGCTTCTATTCGTGACAAGTTAGTGCTTTGTCAAACTTTCGCCGAAGTGTGCCTCTCCTTGTTCGGGCGGCGTTCGCGGTTTGACGTCACCGGTTTTCTGTATAGCCCGCCATCAATCTACGTTCATTGTCCATTTGTTTTGTCTTTATTGACACACCTGGTTTCCATTCACATATTATTTATTGCGCCTATTTAACCCTCTGGTTCCCACATAGTTGATGCGTGTTTGTTCTGTGTTAGCAGTTGTACTATTTTGTGAGCTGGTTTTTGTTTTCCCTGCGTGGAATTGATTTTGTGTCGTCTTGAGTAAAAGTCCGTTATACTCAGCCTCTGTGTTCCTGCGCCTGAAACTCCGTCCAACTTGCCTGCACATCGAAACCCTTTTACAGTGCTACTAAGTTTAGGGGAAACAGGACCTACATTTGATGCGGGCCTAAACAGCGTCTCCTCGGGCCGGCCATACATGGCACCAGCCTTACGCCATGGTGTCCCCGGTTCGCGACACAGCCCAGTGCGGGTTATTCCAGCCTCCCCGGCACGGGTCGGGCTAGGGGAAGCATTCGACCAGGTAAGGTTGGGCAGGCTCGGTGCCAATGGAGCCAGTACGCCTTGCACGGGTCCGGTATATCCGGCCCGCACCTTCCCGCCCCAGCCCAGTACCACCCAGTGCCTTACACCGCACCAGGCTTCCAGTGCGTCTCCAGAAGCCCTGTTCCTCCTGCCACGCACTGCTCGCCTGTGGTGCGGTCTCCAGCCCAGTACTCCATTTCCAGCACCACGCACCAAGCCTCCGTGCGTCTCCAGAGCCCTGTAGCCACTGGCTTCCTTCTCCCCGCACTCGCCCTGATGCGTGCCTCTCAGCCCGAGGTACCACCCAGTTGCCGGTACACGCACCAGGCCTATATGCGGCCTCGAGAGTCCAGTGTGCCCTGTTCCTTGCTCCCCCCACTAGCCTTAGGTGCGTCGTCTCCAGTCCGTACACCAGCTTCCGGCACACGCACCGAGGCCCTACTGTGCGCCTCAGCAGGCAGAGTCGGCCGCCTGCCCAACGCCGTCTGAGCTCGCCTGCCTGCCCAGCGCCATCTGAAGCCATCCGTCTGCCCAGCGCCATCTGAAGCCATCCGTCTTGCCCCAGCGCCACTGAGCCATCCGTACTACCCCAGCGCATATCTGAGACCATCCGGTCTGCCCAGCGCCGCGTCTGCAGCGCGCCCGGTCTTCCCGAGCCGTCAGAGCCGCCCGCTCCTGTCCCCGAGCAGTTAGAGCCGTCCGTCCAGTCAGGAGCCGCTAGAGCCATCCGTCAGTCAGGAGCCGCTAACGAGCCGCCCGCAGTCAGGAGCCCGCCAGAGCTTCGCCCGCCATAGGACCGCCGAGCCGCCGCCAAGTCAGGAGCCGCCAGAGCCGCCCGCCCATCAGACCGCCAGAGCGCCCGCCAGTTCAGGACCGCCAGAGCCCGCCCGCCATCAGCGAGCCGCCAGAAGCCGCCCAATCAGTCAGGAGCGCCAGAGCCGCCCGCCCAGTCAGGGGCTGCCAGAGTGCCTGCCAGTCATGAGCTGCCTGCCAGTCATGAGCTGCCCTCCAGTCATTAGCTGCGCCTCCTATCATGAGCTGCCCTCAGCCCGGAGCTGCCCTCAGTCCGAGCTGGCCATTAGTCCGAGCTGCCCCTTCAGTCCAGAGCTGCCTCTCTGTCCGAGCTGGCCTTTAGTCCGGATGCTGCCCCTCGTCCTGAGCTACCTCTCTGGTCCATGAGCTACCTCTCTGCTCCTGAGCTTACTTCCGGTCCTGAGCTGTCTCCTCAACGTATAGTGGGGGGACCTTGTGAGCGATTCCTAGGCCAAGGATCGGGTGCGAGAGATCGCCCACTCAAGGACGCTAAGGAGGGGGGGACAAAGACAATGGTGGAGTGTGCCTCGTTTCCTGCGCCGGAGCTGCACCGCGGGACAGATGCCCACCCAGACCTCCACTTGAGTTTTTAGGGTGCGACTCCGAACGCACCCCTAAACTCAAGGGAGGTCGGGTGGGCATCGTCCGGGTGGCAGCTCAGGAGGGGTCTGTCAGCGCTACTGACCATAGTGCTTATGTGTTTTGCTTGTTTTAGTGTTGTCAGTGACTGAGCTGGTGGGCTTTCTAGTGTGTGTGTCTAGTTTTGTCTGTTTCTGTGTCAGCCTAATATGGTTCTCAATCAGAGGCAGCTGTCTACGTTGTCCCTGATTGGGAATCATATATAGGTGGCTTGTTATTGTGTTGGGGATTTGTCGGTGGTGTTTCTGCTCTGTGTTTTTCATTGCACCAGCTAGACTGTATCGGGTTAAGCCAACATTTGTTTATTTTGTTGTTATTTGTTTAGTGTTCAGTATTTCGTAATTAAAATCATGTTTGAACACGAGCTACGCTGCGTTTCTTGGTCCGATCCTGCTACACCTCCTCTTCTCATAAGAGAGGGAAGGCTGCCGTTACAAGGCTAGGTAACTGTGGCAAACGACAACGTGTGTCTTCATCATTGATCAATAGTATCAGGTCTGTGGTAAGACCCAGATGCAGACACGTTGAACTAACAAACTAAATCCAACAGGGGCAGGAAATAGACAGGTCAAGGCAGGCAGGTATCAGTAAAGCAGAGGTGGGGCAACGTGGTACTGGACGGCAGGTAGGCAGGTCAGGTAGGCGGAGTCCTAAATCCAGAAGGTGGGGCAAAGGTAACGGTAGGGCAGTTTGTTCATCGGCTCAGGGTCAGGGGGAGGCAGAGTGGTCAGGCAGGCGGGTTCATGAGTCGAACAGGCAACGGTCAAACCAGGAGGCGCGAGAAAAAGAGAGACTGGGAAAAGCAGGAGGCTGAGAACAAACAACACTGGTTCTGACTTGACAAACAAGACGAACTGGCAACGGACAACAAGAGAACAGGTACTACAATACACAAAGGATAATTGGGAAGATGGGGACACATAGAAGGGGCGTGGAGACAATCACAAAGACAAAGGGGAAACAGATCAAGTGTTTGTGACATGCATAGTCAGAGAATTAACATTGTGAGGCGCACAAATATGAAATAGAACTAATGTTTCCCCAAAAAACAGACAACTTCACAGGCAGACAGACCAGGCAGATTTAATACTTGCAGATTTACTTCAAGTCCAACAAACAACCAGAGAAAAGTTTTTGTAATATTCCTGCTTCGTCAAAAAACGACATTAGCTTTTTAGCGGGTGTGTTTGCGCGCCATTGGCAGATTGCAAAGCAGATACATTATAAAACGCATTCTGTTATAAGACCCCTATGTGGTCTGATGTGGTCTTGTGTTATCTGTTCTGATATTTGGTGGCAGAACGTAATCCGCTTAGTGCCACAAACGAGAAAAGGTCATCTTCATAGAAACCAAAACTGCAATAATAAGTTGACTTAACCGGACTTGAATAACATGAAAGGAAAGGCCCACTAGTTTATGCTATTCAAAGAACAAACACAGTACTGAAATATTCTGGCCAAGTCAAATTATTGTTGTTCAATGTGTGCTGGCTCATCTGTGTTGACTTAGTTCATGAACATCACCACACACACACACACACACACAACACACACACACACACACACACACACACACACACACACACACACACACACACACACACACACACACGCACGCAACGCACACACACACACCACACACACGCGTTATCTTGGCTCTGTAGGCCTTATTGTCAGAGCAGAGTTGAGGCTATTGGCTTTGTCTAGCTGTACAGTGTCAATCCCAACTCTCTGTTCACAAGCGATTCAACAATATCTCTGGGCCAGCCCCAGTAAGCTTGCAGCTCAATGAATGTTTGAAACGAGTGGAGACACCTCTGGGAAAATAAGGGTCTGATCTGACACCTCTGGGCGTTATGGGGCTCAGCTCTGGGCCCTACCAGGGACCACAGATCATCACAGGTCACTGAGAAGTTAGTTGCTTTTATTTTGTTTTGCCAAGCCCAGAGACAAAATGAGGCCTTAGCCCGTAATCAACACGCACGTCCCCTGGTAGCACTTCTGGATTTGAGTGCTGGGGAAATTAGAAATGGGCTGGACTGGGGCTGAGGAGAGAAAGACAGAAAGAGAGAGAAGTAACACAGAGAGGAGAGAGGAGAGAGGAGGGAAGAGCAAAAAAGCGAGAGAAGAAGAGAGAAGAGAAAAAGAGAGGAGAGAGAGAAGATGACGAGAGAGAGAGACAGAGAGAGAGAGAGAAGAGAGAAGAGAGGAGAGGAGAGAGAGACAGAGAGATACTCTGATGCTCAACTGAAGTCTTGGTTGTGAAACTCAAGATCAGATGTCCTAGAGGATGTCTCTGCCTGGACAAGAACAAAAGACCAGAAATTACATGCAAAGAGATGCAAAAAGTTAAGAATGTTGTATATTTCAGTTCCATCCAAAATGGTTTCAGGTGAGTGGCAGGAAGGATTTAATGTGACACCTCTCCCACTGCCACCTGTCATAGTGTGGGCTTTGGAGGGAAAATATTCAGCGCTGCACCTCCACAGAGAGAGAACCTGTCCTCTCCTCTAACTCCTCACAATCAGCCTCTGTTCCAGGCACAGGGTGGCTCCTACTCCCTCCAACTATGAAAACAACCTAAGCTCACACATACACTCAATCACACCCACATACACACACACACACACTCCTCCCACGGCCCTCAACCCGTTTCCAAAACCACCGCCCAACCGCGTGTGCAACAGGACCTACGGGAACCTTACCCCGCCCTGCCACTTACCATTACTCCCCTGGCCTATCTGCCCATTGAAAACACCTGTGTGTCTTGTGTGTGTGTGTGCTGGTTGTGTGTGGTTGTGCAGTGGTGTTGTGGTTTTGTTGTTTGTTGTGTGGTGTGTACGTGGGTTTGGTGTGTGTTGTGCAGTGCGGGCGTGCGTGCTTGAGCAAAGAGCTATAATGTGGATGTAAATGTGGGTCTGCGACACACTCCCTCCATTTCTGGGTGTGATTGGCATATGTAGTTCAGCTTTCATCAAAGGGCTGAGGGGTGGCTGGGTACACCATCCCCATCCACTCCTCCCCCTCCCCTCCATTCCTCTCATCCCTTTGCTTTTTCAGGTCTATTCAAGCAGTGGAGTTGAATATCTTGACGTAGCTACCTCTGAATATTTATGCCTCGGCCATGTTAATAATGAGCTACAATCAGGGCCATCAAGTATCACTACAGGACAGAATACATTGCTCTCAGTAACTACAGCCAGCCAGACTAGCCAGCCTTCCTGGTGCCATCAACACTACGGCAGCTCCACCAACCAGATTAGAACAGCCCCTAATTACCTTGTCTGAGCATAGCCATTTCCACTTCCCCTTGCACATAATAGAAACTGTTTTTTAATAACCAGGTGTCATAAAATGTCATGCTGACTTAACAGACATGAAGAGCAGGAGGAGCATTAACAGAGAGATGGAGAAGCAGCTCTGGTGGGGCTGGGTGGGGATGTATCGGCCAAATAGATGGACGGAGGAGTGGGGTGGCGGTGAGTAGGCCGGGGAGTGATGGAGAGAAGTAGTGGGCTGTTTGCAGTAGAGAGGGATGGGTAGTGTATGCTTTAAGGATGATGAGGATGGAAAAGGATGGTGAAATGTAGGGATGACTTGCTTTGGTTTAGTCCTCTTGGGCTTTTTGGGATCATCGGGTGTCCACCATGGCTCTCCACCTCACTCTCTTCTCTTCAAGGGCTCTTGCCTCTTCCCAGGAGATCCCTACTTTACTCAGTTCTTGCAGAGTGGGGTCTTCAGTAGGTTTTTGGTCTCCTGTGTTCTTTTTCCATGTGGGTTGTAATCCAGTGCATGACTTTTATGTCTTTTATTCTTTATGTTCTTCTTCTGGTCACACTGCTGAGGACCTCCTGGTTCACTCTCCTCCACAGGTCTAAGCCAAACAGACAACCCTAAACAGACGCCCATGAGTCCCCGGTGTTAAACTCACCTGACAGCGCAGGGGATAAAAAGTCTGTTACAGCTCATGTCAAGAGTGACAATTGGATTCTGGAATGTCAGAACATTACACCAGGCAGGTAAGCAGAGAGGTGAGAAGATACAACGCAGGGATGAACTTTTATTCCTGACAGTGAATACTCATTTAAAGGCAGGTTGAAAGGTTGTCTTTCAGGGCAGGGAGAAAAGAAGGAGGATTATGACAGTTCAGATGAATGAATAAAATACAGCTTTTATTCCAAATAGGGCACCTCTGAACCTCTAGGATCCTCTATTACATATTGTTATGGTAGTTCCACTTACTAAAACCTCAACTGCTTCCTATTGTAGGAACACAGCCAATTATGTGGCTTGATTTCTGATTAGGTGACTTTATAGACAGCTTAGCTTTTATAGGCTGTCATTACGCAGACATCTGAAACGTTTCAGCAGGACCATTTTTCAAACTGTAGCAATCCCCCCCCACAGGGACAGCAGTGACAAATGGCCTCCTCTGTTCCAGTGCATGTTTCCACGTCTTTAGGAATGTGTTTCACCACACACACACACAGAGGCCTTAACATTAGAACCGCCATAGGCCAACACAGACATTTGATTTTACAAAAGAAATCACTGCCCCAAAAAAGTTATGTCCTGCTCCTTCCCTGACTTTTCCTAAATGTTTGTATTTTACACTGCTCATTTGTCAGAATTTTGAAATCACAAACGGAAAAGTATTTTTTCACACCTATTCCTAACTTAATCCACCAAGACAATGTGCTGTAGAACGTTGGTACCCAGCCAGGCGCTAATGCGTCTCTCTATCCTCACTAAATGAATGACAAATGGATGAACGGGCGATAATTGTGCAAGTTACTTCATAATCTAATTTAAATGAGGCCTAACTGAATGGTAAGGAGGGTGAAGAGGTTGATTTAATTTAGAACAACAATAATGTAATGAGGAGTTTGTGTTATGCCTATTTATCAGCGTTGGCTCATTTTAATAATTTGACTGCACGCCTTGCAGGTAGATACCTGTCTCTTTTACAGAAGCTGTTACAAGACTGTTTTATTTACTATAACTCTATTACTAATAACATTTATTGTAAGGAAAATGAGAACATGCTATGTTTTGCAGCCGGCCATTAGAATAGTGCAAAACATATCCTTGACTCTATCCAAGTTGAGCGGGAAACAAGCGATGCCAGTCAGCCTGCATAGCCGGCCTATCGAAACTACACCTAAACTATACCAAAACTAACTTCACACATAATAAGAGTTAGCCTATGGACAATATTAAATTGACAATAACCTGATGAGTGACAATATTAAGCCTATCATTTGTTAAATTGTACTTGAAAGATGGGCGCATCTTGTAATTGACAGATGCAAGGACAGGAGCATGGCTTTATCAAATCCTCCTTTCCGAGTCACATGCAGGTAAAACATTGATTTCTATATAGTATCTGAAAGAGCATACTCTGCAGTTTCTATGACACATACCTTTGTCAAATAACTCTCAAAATGCAAGAGGTGCAGCTCTTTTTCCAAATCTAACTTTTTCCAAGAATATTTGTGCTGTCCATGCATTCAGCACATGACCACTCGCGCGGCAGAATTGCTCTGGCTACTAAGAAAAAAAACGAGTAACATAATAAAAGTCAAATTAAAATCTGCTTTTCTGTCGTCAGTGGATGAATGGGCGATAGAAACAAGATGGACACTGATAATGCTGCATGTGACTTCAGTTAAGTTTTCGCCGATGTCGAAACCAAGTACTTGCTCAATGGCTTTGCAAATCTGGGGAAGCTGAAACCAGGCCAGCGGATGAGCGACTGTCTGAGACTGTGGTTGAGACTCGTGGAGCCTTACATGGGCAAAGGCAGAAATGTGACCATGGACAACTTCTTCACATCAATTTCCCTGGCAGACAAGTTGATTGCGAAGAAGACTAGCCTGCTCGCAACAGTGAACAAACAAAGACGGGAGCAGCCCCCTTCTGCGCAAAACAACTTACCAGCGGAGCTGTACTCCACAWCAGTGATGGATGCAACACTCACGGTGTACAGATGTTAAATAAATATGAGTGTTCCCATCCTCAGCACCATGCATCCCACTGGATCTGGCATGTGAGCTTCGTGAGAACCACATGAACGCCAAGAAAGAAGCTACAGCCGCCAAGCAGGCCGCCAAGGCAGCAGGTCCTGCTCTCCCTCTTCCCCAAGYACCACAGCTCCCACTCTGGAAAAATAAGACACCATGTCATGTCGGCAGGTGCACACGAAACAAGGCCCATGAAAACTGTGTGTAGTGCAACCAGTTTGTTTGTGGGGCTTGCTCACACAAAGCATAAAGAGAAGATGCAATTGATTCATGCGTAAAGGCAATAGTATAAAGGCACAAAACAGTGTCTGATACAACCAACAAATGACTGTTTTTATATCTTGTCATGAATATAGTTCCACTAATATTTCTTCATGYAATTCATCCTTTACAACTGTTCATGCACTGGTGCTTTTGTTTAGGAATACAGCAAATAATTTCACCTGTCACCTGGCTGGTTATATTATTGTTATCATCTTTGTCAAAAGAAGCTCTAACTATTAATTACTATAACTCTATTACTAATCAAATCTACACATTTTGTCACGTTCGTTTAGAGATGGATTGGACCAAGGTGCAGCGTGGTAGGTGTACATTTTGCTTTTATTTAAATGACCCCCGAAAAGAAAAAAAATATACAAAAACGAACGTAAAGCTACATGCAGTGCAAAAAGCAACTACACAAACAAGATCCCACAAAGCACAAAGGGGAAATGGCTGCCTAAATCTGATCCCCAATCAGAGACAACGATAAACAGCTGCCTCTGATTGGGAAACATACCAGGCCTACATAGATGATTAAACACCTAGATATCCCACCCTAGTCATTGTCATGCCCCAAACACCATAGAGAATAAACAGCTCTCTATGGTCAGGGCGTGACACATTTAGTTGATGGAATGGATTACACTGTCATGTTTTTAATGTTGGGGAAACACAATAGTGCATAAAATTATATATTCCCATGAATATTTCTTCATGCAATTAATTATTTCCAAGAGTTTATGCACTATTTATCAAGTTTTTATCAAGTATTTATCAAGTATTATCAAGCATGTATTTATTAAGCATGTATTTATCACACATGTATTTATTAAGCATGTATTTATCAAGCATGTTTTTGCGCACCTTGCAGGTTGATATGCATCTGATGCATATGCTTTAGTTGCCGCCTGTCCCTCTCTCTTCAACCATGGAGGACGTTAGTGTGGCATTGTGATCATCCTTGCCCACCCACTTTCTTAAAATAAAGCCTAGTAATTTCCCGTCACCCCTTTGGCTAGCCCTACCCCAGACCCCCTCCTCCCCCTCCCTCTGCAGCCTCTGTGGACTCGCATACATTTTTCACCGGTTCATGTGTGATGGATAGCTTGTATTTATTCACTGCTGGGCATCGGTTCTGTGAATATGACTCATTTTGGGCATTATGTATTCATGGCCAGGGATAGGCCTGTATACAGGAACTTATAATGAATGTGTCACAGTGGGAGGTGTCAGTAGACTGCAGGTTGATGGGAGGGGAGGCATTGTGGAGCACAATGTGATCTACAGCACAAACAATTGGAAACATGTTTGTCCACCGTCCAAAAACGTGAAAGGCAATCTTCCCTCCGTTTTCCAGCTCATCCCTCTTTCTCTTTTTTTTTGCAGAACACAACTTGCACAGAAAATACCAGAGGGGCTTGGATGGCAGATAATATAACTTCTATGCAAGTGGCAGGATTTACTAAAGTGCAAGGGTTAAGACTCCCTTGTATTACATAGGTTCCATAGTGTAACGCCTGTGGATTTAACTCAATACAGGGTGAACGTCCACGAGTGGAGCGTATATTTCACACATGCAGCGTCTTCTCTTCCTCCTCTTGGCAGGGAGAGCCCTTTTGGGAATCAATCACGGGTATTAAAGAGCAGGTCATGGGAGTTTAGAGTGGCGAGTCACCCCATGGAGGGGGGGGGGCTGCTGGGTGTGCATGTGTGTGTGTGCACGTGCATTTGTGTGTGTATGTCTATGCGTGTCTGGGTGTGTGTGTTYGGTCTGAGCCTCAATCATCTGAGCACTCCTCCACACCACAGGAGTAGCAGACCTTCACATACTGTACATCCATCGTTGACTTCCAGTGGAGAACATAAGGATCACCCTGGGGGAGGAAACACGTCATTGAGCACAGTACATTTAGTTTGGAGCTTTTTTGACATGGGGGGGGGTGTCTATTATACCTTGTGGAAAAGTGTGGAAAGCTGCTATTTCATATCATATCATATATGTTTTTAAAGAACTGATATGGTATTCCCTTCTTACTGTCATGTACTTCACAGAATGTGAATTCATCCAGTATATTACTTGTCAAGACCATTGTAATGACACTAGGGATGTATCCCTCCTATACCCCTCATCTTGGCTCTGTATCCCCTAGGCAAACAGGAGTTAGTCTGTGGGTGGGCGTGTATTTCAAAGGTGATAGGTAAGGGTTGAGGGGTGATCTGTGAATATATCAACTCTCCCCGATCTACCCTCCCCTCCTAACACACACACCTCCCTTCCTCTTGGCCCTGGTGGTGTTGGCCCAGGTCTTGGCTAAAGGCCACTCTTAATCACCCATAGTTTGTTAGCGTTAGCCACCCTGACCACTTCCAGGTGCGTGACCTGTTTTCCAGGCTGGGTAGGTGGTCCTGTGGAGGGGAGGCACGAGACCGTTCATCACACACCCTGGCCTGGTCTGTACTCCACTACAGGGAAGTGTTGTGTGTGTGTGTACTGTGGAGTAATATCTGCCCTAATATAAAGTGACAGCTAGAATTATGGTTGTACTCTCTCTTTCTTCCATTTAGGCTTTCAGCTTTATCTTTCCTGCGAACTGTAAAAGGTTATTTTACTCACAAGCGATTCCAATGTGTGTAAATATGACTGTATCCGCATATTGCTGGCTGTCAGTAGTTCTGGACCAATCCACGGAGTACATAACCTCACATGGAGAGGCAGGTCTACTGCCAAGGCAAATATGGTAATATGTCCATAACCAACACTGTACTGTAAAGTGGCAGTTGTGTGAAGTTTAGAAAAAATACACAAATACTGAGATGTATTGAAGTCAGTTTGATAAAAGGGCAAGTAAAAAAACAAAAACTTGTTCAGATGAAAAATAAGAGATGACTTTCCTACTATTTGCCCGTAAAACACTGACCCTTTCTGTGTTTTGACCCTTTTGAATCTTCAGGAATGTTCTAGTGACCCACCAAGTAAACCCTGCAGTGATATTTCAAGCCACATGCCAGTGTTTAGCTCTGACCCAGCCAAGCCGAGGTGTTTTCCATGAGCCTCTATTTGGAGAACCACTGGGCGTGGACACCTCCAGCCGAGAGCATCACACTCACTTTCTATGGATGCTTTGCTTTTGTGTGTTTAACCGTGCTTAAGTAAAATAGTCTTTCTATTCTCTCTTCTCCCTTCCAGACATATTTCACAGGCCTTTAATCCTATTAGAAGCATTTATGTTGTTTGTTGTCCGACAGGATTAGATTTGGAGAGCAATAATAAGACGGGCCATGGTTCTGAATGGGCTCTCTGTCCCCCCTGCTTAGTTTAAACAGATTTGTTATCTTATTATGTTATATAATCATATCTGCTCACATATCGTACACCAGTTTTGCTTGAGCCGCAAACGAGACTATGGTTTTACTGTAAAACGACTTGGTTACAGCTTGCGATTATTTGACATAGACTTTGGGGCTTAGGAAGCATTTGTTTTCAGGACTTAGTCAGAGGGCAAACCTGATGTTAACCTCAATTTGATAACTCTATTTGATATTACGGCATTAGGGATGGATTTGGAGGATTTGGATTCTAGATTGGGGCCTCTCTGTTGAGAAACGTACCTCAAAACATTCTGTGCTTTGTGGTTCATAGACATTTCCTGTTTWGCTTTTTTTGGTTTTACATGAATACATTGTGTGTGAAAACCTACGGCGGTTTTGTAGATGCTGTGTCGCTAATCTTGTTTTCATCCTACTATCGTCTAGTTCATCTGATTGAATTGTACATAACATAAACAGAAGAAATGTAATCAGATGTTTGGTGTGCAGCGCACCACGTAAGCTGTGGTGTTAATTGAAACAGAGGATTATGACAATGTTCCAATAACAGGGTCCTGGAGCATATGCAAGGAAGTCAGACTACTGTGTACATTAACTCTGCATTTACATCTCAATTACTTTCCTATGAGAAATATCTACATTTTCACATTTGTGTGGATTTTAATCAGTGCAGTCATCATTTACAGTAATGTATTCACACGCATCCAGAGAGTTATCTAGTCTGCACGACTGAAGCAATCTTAAAATCAATTTGAAATATTGTGAAGATGTAAAATAAGAAAAAATATAATTTTTGATTTCCACAACCATAAATTAAGGGGAATTCAGTGCCTCTCTTTTTCCTTCAAATGCAAAACAGCTTGTCATTTTTGGGGGATCTTTAAATGCACAATGCTGCCCGGAAAATCTGAAAAGCCTGGCTACAGCCTTTTAGGTTATGATATGTTTAAACATTTCTCTAGTGTTTATTGTGTGTGAAATGCAGTCTTGGAAAATGTCCAGTTCGCCTAGGCAGGTTTTAATTTAATTCCAACACATTTGAGAGGCACCTCAAAAAGCCAGCCTCAAATGTAATGTGAAAGCCAGATGCCGCATTGAACGTAAGCAGTGTTGGTTTGAGTTACAGGCGAGCACAGATAGACTGCGGTCCAACGGGTTTGGTTATTGCTCAAGTCAAACACAATCAAAGGGACTTTAAAGAAAATATGAGCAGGACCTTAATGAAATGCTGAGTTGCTAAATATTTTGGATATTGTGATAATTATCCGCAGTTATGTGGTTCAATCATTTGTCGTGAGCAGCCAAGTCCTTAAAATCTGCTGTTTGCACCGAAACGAAACGTTTCTGTTCTGTGCCAAAGGTAATATTAACTATTTATTTTCTAGGTTCAAACATGTCTGAAACATGAAGAGTAATATATTGTATCTCTATAAGTCTACACCATCACACATGTGCATACATTTATTTATTTACAGTTGTGAGGGTGTGCTCTATATTCTGATAAAATCAACTGTTAGCACAAGCAATAAAAACCACACACTAATTCCTTTAATGTAAGCTAGGTTTCCATCCAATTRCCGACACATTTGTATGTGCATATTCTTAAAATCCGCATAAAAACAATATGTGCATTTTCCCACCAGAGATGTGTTTCCATCAAATTGACTTGTTGCGATTAAAAGGCTGTGCGTGATGACGTAGTGCACATAAAATTATTTATTGTTATTTAACTAGGCAAGTCAGATAAGAACAAATGTCATTTTTCAATGACAGCCTACTGGAGAATAGTGGGTTAACTGCCTTGTTGGGGGGCAGAACAACAGATTTTTACCTTGTCAGCTCAGTGATTTGATCCAGCAACCTTTCGGTTACTGGCCCAACACTCTAACCACTAGGCTACCTATCGCCCCAGGTAGCCTGTGTTTAGTGTAGATGAAGGGGAGGAGACTGGTTAAAGAAGGATTTTTAAGCCTTGAGACAATTGAGATATGGATTGTGTATGTGTGCCATTCAGAGAGTGAATGGGCAAGACAAAAGATTGAAGTGCCTTTGAAAGGGGTATGGTAGTAGGTGCCAGGTATACTCAGTCAACTGATTGTTTCAAGCTAAATTACCAAAACTATTGCTGATGGTGAATCTGAACAATAAAAAATATAATCTAACATAAGCCTTGATCAGCATGTAGCCTACCTATAGCCAGATGAGAGTTATCTCTCCTACTTTTATTCTGCTACACCATTTTAAATAGCTATTTGATAAAAAAAAACACCTAGAAAATAACATTGGTTGTCACTCAACAAATAAAGTTTAATATTGTGCAAGCCATTTGTGACCGATCGCCTTGATTCGGTCTTAGGTAGCAACATTGAAATTAAAATGACTTTCTGTCAAAATTAGAAATGTGTAATATTTGAAAATGTAGTTGGCGAGACTATCTTACCCGTGCTCAGAAATTGGAGTAGATAGCCAGAGTAATTTACCAGCTACTTCTATTAATAGTTGTTGCAGTGACATTCTATTGAAATGGATACTTGCATAGTGGAGTCTTTTGTTAAGACATGTAGCTAGCTAAACAATGAACCATGATCCCAAACATGACGTTACTACCCAGCATGAATCTGCAGGTAGCTAACCAAACAGGTTCATTGTTAGCTAGCTAACATTAGACTATAAAAAGCAAATGGATCTGAGATATGAATAATACGATCATACACATAATGTTAGCTAGAGAGCCAGCTAGCTAACGTTAGCCAGCTAGCTAACAGTACACTTTAACTTGAAATGAAAACAATTTTATGTCAAACTTAGAAATGTGTAATATCTGAAAATGTAGCTAGCTAGACTATCTTACCTGTATACATGGAATGGACACTTCTCCCTGTCACGGATGCCGTGGTTGCACTTTGTTTGAAGATATAATCCAGAGACAGATGTTTTCTCCATCTCCTTAGCTATCATACTCTAATTCCACTGATTTCAAAACTCGGTTCTCCAGAAAGTGGAGAGCAAAACGTATGCAGATCTACAATGTGATATATATAAAAAAGGATTACCAATACATACTGACCAGCTCAAATAGACAGAAGTGTCCTACAGTGTATGGCAGACCGATCTGAACTCATCTCTCGGCATGTCCAGCCTACTCATTATCTCATCCAATAATGGCTAGCGGGAAGGTTGCTGCTTTTTTCATTGGCTAAACCAACTCGGTTCGTAATTTAACAATTTTATTTGTATTTTCAGATGGCATACACATTTGTTATTAAGGCACAGGAAAGTTCACATGTTCCAGAAGGCAACTTCTCGTTGGTCAGCGTGCGAAGCTACACACTACCCGCAGTTTGACTATACTACTGATATTGCCTGTGCTTGTTTGTCATGCAAAATGACTTGTAGATTAATGACTGTCAGCAGAATTACATGCTTAGTGCGAAGGAGACGGACACAGTTGTTACAAAAGATGATAGGTATTTTCGGGAGGTAGAAAGAAAGTAATTTGAGCAAAACAAATTGTGAACCGGCGATTCGTTTGAATCAATTTTCTGACCGATGTATGCTAAGTTTGGATCGGTTTGGGGTCCTGCAGACCAATGCTCTCATATCTTAAACATTTGAACCTGGGACCAATGCATATTGGTGAATCGTTACATCCCTAATCATCATGTTTAAAAAAAAAAAAATCTTATTTAACCTTTATTTAACTTGGCAAGTCAGTTATGAACAAATTCTTACTTACAAAAGGCAAAAGGCCTCCTGTGGGGATAGGGGCTGGGATAAAAAAAAAAATATAAATATAGGACAAAACACACATCACGACAAGAGAGACAACACAACACAACCTAAGACAGCAACATAGCAAGGCAGCAACACATGACAACACAGCATGGTAAAAACACGACAACAACATGGTAACAACACAACATGGTAGCAGCACAAAACTTGGTACAAACATTATTGGGCACAGACAACAGCACAAAGGGCAAGAAGGTAGAGACAACAATACATCACTCAAAGCAGCCACAACTGTCAGTAGGAGTGTCCATGATTGAGTCTTTGAATGAAGTGATTGATATAAAACTGTCCAGTTTGGGTGTTTGTTGCAGCTCATTCCAGTTGCTAGCTGCAGCGAACTGAAAAGGCGAGCAACCCAGGGATGTGTGTGCTTTGGGGACCTTTAACAGAATGTGACTGGCAGAACGGGTGTTGTATGTGGAGGATGAGGGCCGCAGTAGATATCTTAGATAGGGGGAGTGAGGCCTAAGAGGGTTTGATAAATAAGCATCAACCAGTGGGTCTTGCGACGGGTATACAGAGATGACCAGTTTACAGAGGAGTATAGAGTGCAGTGATGTGTCCTATAAGGAGCATTGGTGGCAAATCTGATGGCCAAATGGTAAAGAACATCTAGCCGCTCGAGAGCACCCTTAACTGCCGATCTATAAATTATGTCTCCGTAATCTAGCATGGGTAGGATGGTCATTTGAATCAGGGTTAGTTTGGCAGCTGAGGTGAAAGAGGAGCGATTACGATAGTGGAAACCAAGTCTAGATTTAACTTTAGCCTGCAGCTTTGATATGTGCTGAGAGAAGGACAGTGTGCCATCGAGCCATACTCCCAAGTTCTTGTATGAGGTGACTACCTCAAGCTCTAAACCCTCAGAGGTAGTAATCACACCTGTTGGGAGAGGGGCATTCTTCTTACCAAACCACATGACCTATGTTTTGGAGGTGTTCAGAACAAGGTTAAGGGTAGAGAAAGCTTGTTGGACAGTAGGAACGCTTTGTTGTAGAGCATTTAACACAAATTCCAGGGAGGGGCCAGTTGAGTATAAGACTGCATCATCTGCATATAAATAGATGAGAGAAGTTCCTACCGCCTGAGCTATGTTGTTGATGTAAATTGAGAAAAGTGTGGGGCCTAGGATTTAGCCTTGGGGTACTCCCTTGCTGACAGACAGTGGCTGAGATAGCAGATTTTCTGACTTTATACACTGCACTCTTGAGTGAGGTAGTTAGCAAACCAGGCCAAAGACCCCTCAGAGACACCAATACTCCTTAGCTGGCCCACAAGAATGGAATGGTCTACCGTGTCAAAAGCTTTGGCCAAGTCAATAAAAATAGTAGCACAACATTGCTTAGAATCAAGGGCAATGGTGACATCATTAAGGTTGCAGTGAGCGGGAAACCAGAATGCATACCAGAGAGAATACTATAGACATCAAGAAAGTTTTTCTAGCACTTTTGATAAACAGGGCAAAATAGAAATTGGCCTATAACAGTTAGGATCAGCTTGATCTCCCCCTTTAAATAAAGGACGAACCGTGGCTGCCTTCCAAGCAATGGGAACCTCCCCAGAAAGGAGAGACAGGGTTAAAAGGTAGGAGATAGGCTTGGCGATGATAGGGGCAGCAACCTTAAAGAAGAAAGGGTTTAAACCATCTGACCCAGATGTTTTTTGGGGGTCAGGTTTCAGGTGCTCCTTTAGCACCTCGGACTCAGTGACTGCATGCAGGGAGAAACTTTGTAGCGGGGCAGGGGAAAAAGAGGGAGAGGCATCAACAGAATAACACCTTCAATATTTATTGGAAAGGAGCATCAAGTACCGTGCGTTTTCACCACCCTGTGAAGTTCATCATAACTTATTTCATCTGTAGCCTAATGAACTGCATGCTTTCCAGAGTCGTAGTGGGAGGAACACACATGTATCCGCGTGACTGCAAGTTTACTTCGATATGACAGTTAATATATCAATATTTCCGCATAAAGTCATTTTACCGCCATTTCTCACATCATTACATTTACCAATCAAAAATATCCCACCTTGTCGAGCATTTAGTTTTGTTGACATTTGGAAAATGTACTGACGTTGCTGTTTCCATCTGGTCTGTCATTAAATGTTTTATTCGACATGTACAGTACTTTACTGGCATAAAAAGGTTAGATGGAAACCTGGTTATAGACAGCTAACAGAAACACACATAATTCTATAGATTTGTTTTCTTTGTCCATACCATACGTGTAAACTCCTGCCAGTGCCAGACTTTAAGCAGACTAAGTTCAGTGTTGAGGTTTTAAAAGTGCCCCCTGTAACTGCTCCATGTCTCCAATACAACCCTAGTCAAGGTTAAAATMAGAGAGCTTTGCAGGCGGACCTCACCTTTAGCCATGCGATTAGCCGATAAGCGCCAATAGATTCACCTTGCAGTGCAGATTGATCCACTTGCATGAGAAAGTAGCTTCTTCCTTCTCACATTGCAGAGGACAATCAATCAATCTATTGGCTGCACAGGTAGACACCACTTCCAAGTCAGAATGGGTCCTATAGCTTGCCCTTGGTCTTAAGATAGCTTGCTTTTCTTTTATATTGTGACTGCCTATGTATGGATATGGCAGTAACAGTAACACGATTCAGACATGTCCATTGGCCTTCATGTAGGCTCAGCTAAATATGATTTGAAACACACACAGCAGTGTCTTTATAACTTATTATGTGTTGTACTAGTCTATTAGTATTAGCCTATTAGCGTTAACGTATTAGTATTAGCCTAATGCTAGTCGCTAGCTACACTGGTGTCACATTGCTAAACAGACATAGTCCCTATATAAAAGTCTGCACCTTGGCAATCCAAGCAGTACCATTGGACTCGAGAGTGTACTTGAACCTGCTTCCAGACCTCTAACTGTTCTTTAACAGATATAAAGCCAACCAGACTGGGCCCCAGCTCCATACTGTCTCAGTAAGGCAGTCAAAGGCCCAAGAATAGCATCTCATCAATGAAACAGCCACAGGCACTTCCTAGGAGTTAAATCCAATACGGTTACTATGCTACTGAGGATTACCACACACTCCATATGAGGGCACTTCAAAGCTGGAGTAGGTCGCTCAGACTAAAAAGAGACAGAATCAACAAGCTTTATCGGTCAATAATGCAGAGGTTATGTGTTTAGCAATAGGTGATCTTTGGAAATCGTCAATAATTCCTTGTGTAGACCAGACCACAACTGACCACCTGTTCTGCATGTTTTTTGGGGGGGAAATGTTTAAATCGATCTAAGAGTGGAGTGGGATATTTAACTTTTCGTCGAGGAAATCAGTGCTTACAGTAGCTGTGTTATTTGGGTACATTGCAGGATATTTCGTGAAACGTAATCTATAATCATAAAATGTTCAAAAGGTTTCTGTATGCTTGGAAAGTAACTGTGCAATCACAATTTTAAAACACATTGTTAGTCCTTTCTTTTAATATTGTACAATCCCTCCACATTAAAATATGAAAGAGCGGTTTGTGAGTGATAGGGAAGTTCTTAGTGAAGTGTTGTGCAGTAGGGGAGTTNTATTAGTATTAGCCTATTAGTATTAGCCTATCAGTATTAACGTATTAGTATTAACGCATTAGTATTAGCCTAATGCTAGTCGCTAGCTACACTGTTGTCACATTTCTAAACAGACATAGACCTTATATAGAAGTCTGCACCTCGGCAATCCAAGCAGTAACATTGGACTCGAGAGTGTACTTGAACCTGTTTCCAGACCTCTAACTGTTCTTTAACAGATATAAAGCCAACCAGACTGGGCCCCAGCTCCATACTGTCTCAGTAAGGCAGTCAAAGGACCAAGAATAGCATCTCATCAATGAAACAGGCACAGGCACTTCCTAGGAGTTAAATCCAATACGGTTACTATGCTACTGAGGATTACCACACAATCCATATGAGGGCACTTCAAAGCTGGAGTAGGTCGCTCAGACTAAAAAGAGACAGAATCAACAAGCTTTATCAGTCAATAATGCAGAGGTTATGTGTTTAGCAATAGGTGATCAATGGAAATCGGCGATAATTCCTTGTGTAGACCAGACCACCACTGACCAACTGTTCTGCATGTTTTTTGGGGGGAAATGTTTAAATCAATCTAAGAGTGGAGTGGGATATTTAACTTTTCATCGAGGAAATCAGTGCTTGCAATAGCTGTGTTAGTTGGGTACATTGCAGTGTATTTCGTGAAATGTAATCTGCAAACATGAAATGCTCTAAAGGTTTCTGAATGCTTGGAAAGTAACTGTGCTATCATAATTTTAAAACACATTGTTAGTCCTTTCATTTAATATTGTACAATCCCTCCACATTAAAATATGAAAGAGCGGTTTGTGAGTGATAGGGAAGTTCTTAGTGAAGTGTTGTGCAGTAGGGGAGTTTCATTATGTCTCCTCCATTACTGGAGSCTCCAGCTCTATTAATGACCAGTATTAAAATGTTCATGGTCCTCAGGGTGCTATTCAGAATGTGGTTATACAGGTGTATTTAATAGACATGGCTTTAAAGTAGTGTATGTCAACCCCCAGCTGAGGGTGGATCACACCCATGTGAACCATTGTGGACGTGGTAATAAGAACACCACTGATAGCATCTTTGTGATTATTAGCCATCAGCTTTCTTTTGTGATGAGTGATTATCCCAAATAAGTGAGTATAATTGTATCAGTTATTAAATTGGCCAATATGTCAGTTAAAGTTAATATTTTCCACATTTGTATTCATTCTTGTCATCGTTAAAAACATGTTCTGTTTCATTTCCTCTTGACAATCTGATATGAATTATATCTTTCCAACGACAATCAAATGTCAAATGGCCCCTTGGCTCATATAACAATTGTCTATTTAACAGGAAGCAATAACTTTCAGCCCCAACATATCCAGATAACCCCTAAAGTGCCGTCTGATTCCCCTTTGCCCTTTCTTCTTCTCTCCCATCACCTCCCGAATCCTCTCTGGTAGTGCTACAGCTCCATCATTAATCAGAGGCTAGGGGAGTGCTCCTGTTTTTGACTGGGCACGGTGCTGGGAGAAATACTGTACTAGTGCTTCTTTGGCTGGAGCGCAGCCTGATGTGCTGGATGCAGCCGGTACACTTAATTGGGCCCAGTTACTGAGGATCAGCAAGTTTGGACGCACTTCACATGCTGCTSCTCCATATGGCTGCACAGGAGTCTGACTATTTGATTAATGTTTCGGATGAGATTATGTTTTCGGGATAATGTCCGATCATGATTCAAGAAACTCAAGCTTTCTGTTATTTTTTTTTATTTTTTGGGGGGGGGTTCTTGCTCATTTTACTCCCAAGCAGGTGTGCTTGCAAATCATCAAGATTCCGTCCTCTACTCACCGATAAAAATCAATACAATGAGTAATCAATCATTCACTTTTCTTTAGCTTGAATTATTATTAGGTGCTGTCCAATATTTCCTCAGATATGTAAAAATAATAATTGATTTACAAATACATCATTTGTGTAGCCATGGCCTCAAGGCCAACACTATCAAAGCAAGTTAATGGCAACCTTGGTGTATGAAGTTAAGTCTTGCCTCACACCTCTATTTTTGTTTTCAGAAAACCAAATTTGACCTCATTAGTTTAGATATTTATCATATTTTTACATGACGTGGCCCAAAAGTGCGTCGGGGGCTGCAAATTGCCCCAGCCTTATTTGCCTCAGTGGGCCTATGGAGGTGTTAGTGGTGTGGTCAGCATTCTGCACACTTTGAATTGCAAATGGCCCCGTAATTCAAAAGTAATGCAGTGGTGAGCGTCACCCCCCATCATTTTTCTACATTTGGGTACATCGGGCCACCGGTGAGGAGGAAGTGTGGTTATTGTTTGTGTCTGTGGTGCGACTTTTCATTATTGTGGGAAGGACTAAGGCCTGCTCCCTCGCTCTCGCTCTCGCTCTAATGCAGCAGGAGTCTCCCTCAGCGATAATACCCCAGCATTATGGGGTTCTGGAGAGGGACTCTCCAGAAGGGCTACAGTAAGAACCACAGCTCTTAGTAAAGAACCAAAAACGTTGTAATTATAGCATCATTGTTTCATAACTTGTATCATTTTGATATAGTAAAATATTATTTCAGGCTGACATTAACTTGATTCAAGCTCAATAGAAAACTGAAGAATCTTATTGGTCACTGAAATGTAGTTCATGGCAAAAATAGACAATGGACATATTGTGCACCTTGCATTCCCGTGAATTGGACAACTCCGAATTACCTTACTATTTGAGGTAAAGAGGATCAACACCATTTAGCAAATTACCAGTGAATTAACATTACAGTATAGAGTAGGCTAGTCCAACAACAGTAGAAAGGTAGAGGAGGTCTAATTACAAAAAACATAATTTCACACTATGGGCAGAATAGAATCGCCTTGGAAACGCAAAAAGGCAAAACCCGCCTATTATTCTAATCATCAGCATTTCTAGCGCTCTGCACGGATCATTCGTTTGCAAATCAGGTTGTTTCGAGGTGTAGGTGTGTTGCTAATTTCATGCTTTGACGCATTTATTCCTGTACCTTAATGAGGAAAATATGTGTTGGTCTCTCGTTTATATGCCATTAGTGCTTCACCTTCTCTCGTTGCCCAACATAGGGCTACTGTAGTCCTAGTTTATTGTAGCGAAAAGGATAGTGAGACCAGAGAAGAGTCAAAGAGTGAAAATGATCCAAATCCCCAAAATGATAATTACAGCAATGGTGGGATGGTACTGTAAATAGGGAGAGACAATTGTTTTGTCTTTGAAAAAAGTGGTATATTGTATGATCCAGCCACTCTTGTAACAACAACAGTCTACCTTCCCTCCTCTGTCCATCCATTCTTTACCTGTTATCATTTATCATCTGGTCAGGTGGGTCTGCAGGTCCTGTGCTGCCATCTCCAGTGTCATTCTAGAGTCGGACCTCCACAGCACACACATGGGATTGTGCTGCATGTATTAGATCTGTGAGACAAATCCATTTCCTGTTGGAGGCTGTTCCAATGGCAGCCTCTTCTAGTATATGACCCTGACCTCTTCATGGTTCCATAAGCAGCAGATGGATTACAGCCTTTTATTGTCACCCTCTATTCCACTGCTGATGTGATTATGAATATGTGTGTGTACTCGTGTGTGTGCGTGTGTGTGTGCACATGCGTGCCTGCATGCGCCCGAGGCTATAAATGGCAACATCTTATATTACAACATTTTAATGCGTAACATGTGTTGTTTGGTGTGGTCAAGCGTACAGTTTACAACAATACAGTTGATTTCTTAATAATTGCAACGTACGTGTAAATATAACCATAACAAAGGAGGAAAAAAAGAAAAAAGAAATCTGAATTGGTATTAATCTGCACACAAACACATTTCTTCTACTGTAAACCCTAAGGCATTGTTAACTCAAATATTTCCAGTAAATTGAACTCAGTCAATGAAAAGTCATTATTACTTAAAATGTTTATGCGGTACTGATTCAAAATTAAATGATAAGTCACATCTAATTTTTAAAAAGTTATAACACATTTTATTATTTCCCAGCATGCCCTACTGCAGGTAGATTTTGTGGAATTGTTTTTAATATCTGTGTTTTTGCATATACATTACGTGACTGACTGATTAATCTTATTCTACACAAAATAAATAACATATGTTTTTCTAAACTAATCCAATAATTTAGTTACAGAAATGGTTGTCCCAGTTTAAATGGCATAGGTAGCCAATGCAGGTTGCGGGTGAATAAAAATCAACTGTTTGATATGCTCAATCTGTCTGGATTCCAATAGGAATTACACTCCATTTTGCAAACCAGCATAATGTGACATGCAGGTAGGGTTGGCAAAATTCTGGAAAATTTCCCAGAACTCCCGGTTGGGAATTTTGGGAAAGTAACTGGAATTTTGCAACCCTATTTGCAAGCCTGATGTGGCCTGTAAACCATGAGTTTCAGGCCACTGTGTTTGGTTTAAAGCCAGGCCTCAAAATAAAGCCTTATGAGATATGTAATGTATTGTCATAAAGACTTTAATTATAACGATAACATTCTCCTAGGAACTCGCTTGGTGAAGGCCACATGACTGAAAATGAAGGAATTCAACAACCATGTCTCTGTCACCAACAAATACAGTCATGGGTGGTAACTCTACAATTCACTCGAAAAGGAAAGTGGGAAATTATATTGAAGGTGTGGCTTAGTGGGGGCGTTACTTTTTTTTCCTTCAAGCTGATACAACTCAAATCTGGACCTATTACAGGGTCACAGTGACAGTTCTTGTAATGACTACAAAATCACTTTAAGTAACTGTACTCAGGGTTTGCTCAAAACTTTTGAGTAATGACAGCACATTGGGGTTTACAGTGCATGTGTCTCTCCACTCTCTAGCAGTGATAGGCCATCATCACCATCCACAGACACAGACACCACCCAGCAATATAAACAAGGTCAAAGCAAAGACATCAATAGGCACTCATTAGGATTTCCACCTTTGTTCATGGGCGTGTCAGAAGTGAGTTATTAGAATGACTAAGGGAGTGATGGATACAGTGACTAACATCTCTCAATCCCCTCCAATCGTGTGAACCGCTGATCCTTAATTAGTGACATTCCGGAGCGCGTGGCTCTCTGAGGGTAATGGGGAGCGAGGACACCATGGAGGGGTCAGCACTGGGCCTTCTCACTTTGTCAGCTTGATTAATTCACCTCTCCTTCTCCTCTCATCGCCTCCAGCCCCGTCTGACTTCTTCTAGAACTCGGTTTTGTAAACTCTCGTCCTGTCTTCTTGAAGTTGTCGTATTGGAAAGGGACTTTTCTTTCTGATGTACAACCTGAATCTATTCTGCGAAAAACGTACAAATCATTACAAATGTTGTCACTAGCCATACCCACCAAAAGGAGGCCACCAGACAAGCACATCACACAGTATTATGGACAATATTGTTCGCTGCAGGATATGGTTCAAAATAAGGTTTTCTTTTCATTTTAGCGGGTGGCCTAATCCTTTTCTAATTACAGAGTGAGGAAGTGGGGCAGCGGCGGTGGTCTGACTGTTGTGAATGCATATTCTCCTCTGTGTGCATAAACATGAGCACTTCTCATCAGCAGGGCCGGGGCTAAGAACTCTGGGTAATTACCTGGAGGAGGGAGTAGATTCCAATGTCATTTCTACATTTCTCTCTCTTCTCTCCTCTTTCTATCACTCTCTCTCTGTGTGTGTGTGTGTGTGTGTGTGTAAATAATGCAAATAATATTGAAAGCTGAGCAGTCCAAACAGCATGGCATTACCTTTGTAGATTGGCGTAAAATTGAGGAACTCATCCATGTAGGAAGGAAATGAACCAATGTTTTTAGCCCAAAAAGGGAAAAAATCGTTAGAGATCCCATTTCATAAAACTCAACCCATTCTGGTAGCTGTCTGGATGGAATGTGTTTTATATCTGTTGTCATTCCAGGCCTGTTCTGCCAACTCAATTAAATACAGAGGAGAGGARAACACATATGGATGTACTCATCAGCATCCAATCAGAGAGTTGTATGCCCCAGTGCACATACKGTAGTATATGTCTGTAATGTGACGTATGCACCGTGTGCCTGGCCAGGAGCCTCCAAACCAATTAAGCCAAACTCAGCCACAGCGGTCCTGCTTTTACCAATGGAGATCAGAACCTATCCTACAGTATTGTGGAAATGGTTTCAGTTCTTGTATTAAAACAACTCTCATCCTGGGCTTTATGTTTGAACCACATATTGTTGTGACAACTCTTATGTTTCACATGTATTCTTTCGTGAAATAATAATACCATCAAAAATGACTACCTGTCTGAGGAAATACACTGTAAAATGTGTAACGAAAGGAACACCAAAAAACATGGATTTTTTAAATATAAATTCAATTTGAATGGTTTTATGTGTATGGGTAGCACAATATTAAGTGTTATATACATTTCTGAAAATGATTGGAGCATCTGAAAAACTATTATGGGATCAAAGAGCCTCTGTAGGTGTAATGGTGCAAAGCGTTTTCTCCTCCCTGTTGATACAAAAGTTTGAGAGGTATGGTTCTATCTATTACATGAATACACTTGCCCTATATCCAAAGGAATGAGAGTATCTTCACGTCTCCTCAGTGGGTAGCTACAAACATGGCCACAAGTGGAAAACTCCATCMTCTCTCTCAAGCCTTGGGCCCAAGGAGGGCCGACCCTGATTTAGAGAGTAACCATCATGATAATACAAACAACACACCAGCCCTCTTTTCCATGAAGAATACTTTTTCTGCTGATGTCTAAGATTCCATAGTTGTCCTTTAACTATGCCTCTGAGTCTCTCCACCTTAATAGTTTGAGGCAGGACCAGGGGAAAATAACATGTGTTTATACCTCAGAGCGGTGGTGGAGATCAATGTTTTATCTTGACAAAGTTGGAGCATTATCCTTTTGCTGAATTGCATAATGAGCCCTATATAATTGTGTGAGATTTAAAGGCTTACCCTGCAGCTCAGAGACATTATAGTACATTGCATTAAAAGTACTACCATTAGGCTGTGTTTGTGTGAAAAAGACGGTGGTCCGGGCGTCTGCTAGAGAAATATGCAGAGCATGCAAACCTACCTAAAGGAGCAGTAAAACAGATTAGGATGGAATTGTACAATAATGTGGTTCTATGTAAATTCACCACAAATTAAGACCATTCAGGCCTATAACAACTCTTCTTGTTGTTGCTGATGTTATTGTTACTGTTGTCATGGAGAAGAAGTGAAATAGTAATAGAGTGATGGACTAGGAGAAGGTAGAGTTCATTGGCACTAATGGAGCTCAAATTATTGCAGATGAATGACCCACAGGATGAGATCTGATACTGTACGTTGGTTTATCAAGCTTCCCATTCCTTGCCACGTAATCAACACGTAAATTAAGCTTCAAGCTAGCTAGCGCCCAAGCTAGCTAGCGCCTCCTATCCTTTGTCCACGTGTAATAAGCTCAATAAAGTCCTCCATAAATCAGTGTAATTGAAGGGGCTTTCTCCCTGGCTGCTCCTTATAACAGACACATCCCAGAAAGCAGGCAGAGTGGTGAACAATCCCTGGTGCTCTATTTGAACTCTCTATGACCTGGAGACCAAATRCCCCCTCTGSTTAAAAATAAATATATAAGAGAGAAAAGGATACAACATAAAGACGAGAAGCAAGGAGGGGAGGTGGAGCGGGCAGAAAGATTCCTCATTTATAATCATTTGATCTCCGGCTACTGTAAAGGCCCCTCATTTAAAGGTGGCCATTTTAGCTCGGAGTGGAGGGTTTCTCTGTGGCTCTGCTCTAATTGATTTGTAAGGAGTATTCAGAAGTTTTGAGGGACAAAGGAAAAGGGAGTAAAAATATGCATGAATGGATCAGCTGGGCGTGCATTATCAAACATTGTAAATGGGGGAAATGCCCAAGGACCTCTCTATGTGAGGTGTGACTGTGTGTAACTGGAACACAGCTCAACATTACAACATTAGATTCTCTCCAAGCTCGATGGTTAGTGAAATCTCTGGTTGGGTTAGTTTTAAAGCACAATGCACATCGCATAGTGTTTCTAATGATATCATTATACCAGGGTTCCGTTAGGAAAATGTGCAGTCGACAACGTTATTTGAGCTATTGAGAAAATTACCGGACCTATAAGCATTGGGTGCATAATCAATTAGGGCATCCACCACGATGCTCAGAATGACAACCCACCTGGAAACACCCATTCTAAACAGCCCACCTGGGAAAACGCCATTCTAAACAGCCCACCTGGGAAAACCGCCATTCTAAACAGGAGCACCTGGGAAAAGACCATTCTAAACAGCGCATCTGGGAAACATACCATTCTAAACAGCGCACCTGGGGAAAATACCATTCTAAACAGAGCACCTGGGAAAACACCATTCTAAACAAGCACCTGGGAAAAACACCATTCTAAAACACCTGGGGGAAACACCCATGCTAAACAGAGCACCTGGGAAACACCATCTAAACAGAGCACTGGGAAAACACCATTCAAAACAGAGCACCTGGTAAAACAGCATTCTAACAGCACACCTGTAAAATACCATTCTAAAACAGCACACCTGGGAAAACACCATTCTAAACAGAGCAGCTGGAAAATACCATTCTAAACAGCGCACCTGGTAAAACACCATTCTAAACAGCGCACCTGGAAAAAACCATTCTAAACAGAGCACCTGGGAAAATACCATTCTAAACAACGCACCTGGGAAAACACCATTCTAAAAGACCACCTGGGAACACCATTCTAAACAGCGCACCTGGAAAATACCATTCTAAACAGCACACCTGGGAAAACACCATTTCTAAACAGCACACCTGGCGAAAACACCATTCTAAACAGCACACCTGGGAAAACACCATTCTAAACAGAGCACCTGGAAAACACCATTCTAAACAGAGCACCTGGGAACAACCATTCTAAACAGAGCACCTGGGAAAAACACCATTCTAAACAAGAGCACCTGGGAAAACACCATTCTAAACAGAGCACCTGGGAAAACACCATTCTAAACCAGCACACTCGGAAAACACCATCTAAACAGGCACCTGGAAAACACCATTCTAACAGAGCACCGAAACACCTTCAAACAGAGCACCTGGAAAACACCATTCGAAATAGCAGCACCTGGAAAACACACATTCGAAACGAGCACCTGGAAAACACCATTCGAAACAGAGCACCGGAAAAACACCATTCGAACAGAGCACCCTGGGGAAAACACCATTCTAAACAGAGCACCTGGGAAACACCAATTCTAAACAGAGCACCTGGGAAAACACCATTCTAAACAGCAACACTGATAACGCTTAAAAAGAGAGATGAAATATGTAAAAAAGATTAAAGTCTCATTATAAAATTAGAAGGAGGGGAATCTAAAGATGCCAACAACTAGGATGGTTTCTTATATGACTAGGATGGTTTCTTATATGACTAGGATGGGTTTCTGTAATATGACTAGGATGTTTGTTAATATGACTAGGATGGGTTGTTAATATGACTAGGATGGGTTGCTAATATGACTAGGATGGGTTGTTAATATGACTAGGATGGGTTGTTAATATGACTAGGATGGGTTGCTAATATGACTAGGATGGGTTGCTAATATGACTAGGATGGGTTGCTGATATGACCAGGATTGTGCCTTTGGCTTCTGGACAATGGAAGAAGTTGATATGAAAACCAATAGAACATGATAGAAATGGCATAGCTAGGAATAAAAAAAATTAAAAAACAAAATTATATAACTACTCCTGTGTATACGGAAATAAATAATATTATTCTAAATACTTCACCAGAAAGCATGACTTAGCCACGGAGGAATCTAGGATCATTCGTTTATTTAGCTGTGGATAGTTTCAAATCTGTTATAATGTGGACACTATATAAATAATTACACTGACTATGTATTGTACTTACAGTACCTGCAGAATAGTATGATTGCTATTCATGTGTGCATGGTTATTATTGCCATTGGCGTTGACCGTGACCTTTCCCTTGTGATGAGGTCATCACCCGGATCTGTACAAGGCAACTCTATCATGTTGAGTGGGCTGTATTGGTACAATTTGTGCATGGCTGTACACCTTCTATTTCTTAGGTTGAAAATAAATGATAAGTAATTTAGAAATGCTGTGTGGGCATTCCTTGTCAAGTTACTACAAAATCACAAGCTATTAGGCCTATGCCCATTTGGGAAGTGCATGTGGCAATAGGCCCAGCTGATTATTGAGTCACGGCTGTCAGTAAAAAGCATCTAAAATATGTGTGTAGATAATGTGTCTTGAGTATAATTTAAAATGTTGAGACAAGAATAAGGGGGGAGGGGGGTAAAGATAGAGGCAAGTCTCTCTGCAGAATGGCTGTGAATTGTTTTGCCCATTTATTTTTTATCAATTCCTCATTACATTTGTCACCAGAAGTAAATGTACCGTTAATCCCCGTCATTTGGTTAGTTACAGTTGAAGTCGGAAGTTTACATACACCTTAGCTAAATACATTTAAACTCAGTTTTTCACAATTCCTGACATTTAATCCTAGTAAAAATGCCCTGTCTTAGGTCAGTTAGGATCACCACTTTATTTTAAGAATGTGATATGTTAGAATAATAGTAGAGAGAATGATTTATTTCAGCTTTTATTTCTTTCATCACATTCCCAGTGGGTCAGAAGTTTACATACACTCAAATAGTATTTGGTAGCATTGCCCCTTAAATTGTTTAACTTGGGTCAAACGTTTCGGGTAGCCTTCCACAAGCTTCCCACAATAAGTTGGGTGAATTTTGGCCCATTCCTCCTGACAGAGCTCGTATAACTGAGTCAGGTTTGTAGGCCTCCTTGCTTGCACATGCTTTTTCAGTTCTGCCCACAAATGTTCTATGGGATTGAGGTCAGAGCTTTGTGATGGCCACTAATACCTTGACTTTGATGTCCTTCAGCCATTTTGCCACAACTTTGGAGTATGCTTGGGTCATTGTCCATTTGGAAGACCCATTTGCGACCAAGCTGTAACTTCCTGACTGATGTCTTGAGATGTTGCTTCAATATATCCACATAATTTTCCTCCTCGTGATGCCATCTATTTTGTGAAGTGCACCAGTCCCTCCTGCAGCAAAGCACCCTCACAACATGATGCTGCCACCTCCGTGCTTCATGGTTGGGATGGTGTTCTTCGGCTTGCAAGCGTCCCCCTTGTTCCTCCTGACATAATGATGGTCATTATAGCCAAACAGTTCTATTTTTGTTTCATCAGACCAGAGGACATTTCTCCAAAAAGTACGATCTTTGTCCCCATGTGCAGTTGCAAACCGTAGTCTGGCTTTTTTATAGCGGTTTTGGAGCAGTGGCTTCTTCCTTKCTGAGTGGCCTTTCGGGTTGCGTCGATATAGGACTTGTTTTACTGTGGATATAGATACTTTTGTTCCTGTTTACTTCAGCATCTTCACAAGGTCCTTTGCTGTTGTTCTGGGATTGATTTGCACTTTTCGCACCAAATGAGGTTCATCTCTAGGAGACAGAACACGTCTCCTTCCTGAGCGGTATGACGGCTGCATGGTCCCATGGTGTTTATACTTGCGTACTATTGTTTGTACAGATGAACGTGGTACCTTCAGGCGTTTGGAAATTGCTCTCAAGGATGAACCAAACTTGTGAAGGTCTACAAATCTTTTCTGAGGTCTTGGCTGAATTCTTTTGATTTTCCCATGATGTCAAGCAAAGAGGCACTGAGTTTGAAGGTAGGCCTTGAAATACATCCACAGTTACACCTCCAATTGACTCAAAGGATGTCAATCAGTCTATCAGAAGCTTCTAAAGCCATGACATCATTTTCTGGAATTTTTCAAGCTGTTTAAAGGCACAGTCAATTTAGTGTATGTAAACAACGATCTCTCTGTACTTTGCTCCGTTCATCTTTCCGATTGATCCTGACTGGTCTCCCAGTCCTTGCTGCTGAAAAACATCCCCACAGCAAGATGATGCTGTAAGGATGGTGCCAGGTTTCCTCCAGATGTGATGCTTGGCATTCAGGCCAAAGAGTTCAATCTTGGTTTCATCAGACAGGAGGATCTTGTTTCTTGTGGTCTAAGAGTCTTTAGGGGCCTTTTGGCAAACTCCAAGCGTGTTGTGACGTGCATTTT
This sequence comes from Salvelinus sp. IW2-2015, assembly GCF_002910315.2. Classification (NCBI taxonomy): domain Eukaryota; kingdom Metazoa; phylum Chordata; class Actinopteri; order Salmoniformes; family Salmonidae; genus Salvelinus; species Salvelinus sp. IW2-2015. The sequence continues at coordinate 143,486 of NW_019942710.1, read as the reverse complement.
ACTGAGGAAATGGCTTCCGTCTTGCCACTCCACCAAAATGGCCTGATTGGTGGAGTGCTGCACAGACAGGTGTACTTCTGGAAGGTTCTCCCATCTCCACAGAGGAACTCTGGAGCTYTGTCAGAGTGACCATCGGGATCTTGGTCACCTACCTGACCAAGGCCCTTCTCCCCCGATTGCTCAGTTTGGCCAGCTCTAGGAAGAGTCTTAGTGGTTCCAAACTTCTTTCATTTAAGAATGATGGCCACTGTGTTCTTGGACCTTTAATTCTGCAGAAATGTGTTGGTACCCATCCTCAGATCTGTGCCTTGAAACAATCCTGTCTTGGAGCTCTACGGACAATTCCTTCAACCTCATGGCTTGGTTTTTGCTCTGACATGCCTGTCAACTGTGGGACCATAACTAGACAGGTGTGTGCCTTTCCAAATCATGTCCAATCAATTGAATTTACCACAGCTGGACTCCAATCAAGTTGTAGAAACATCTCAAGGATGATCAATGGACACAGGTTAAACATGAGCTCAATTTCAATGTTCATAGCAAAGCATCAGATTACTTATGTAAATAAGGTAGAATGGCCTTACTGAAGAGCATACAATGACATTCTGTGCTTCCAACTTTGTGGCAACAGTTTGGGGAAGGCCCTTTCCTCATTCAGTGTGACAATTCCCCATGCACCAAGTGAGGTCCATACAGAAATGTTTTGTCGAGATTGGTGTGGAAGAACTTGACTGGCCTGCACAGAGCCCTGACTTTAACCCCATCAAACACCTTTGGGATGAATTGTAACGCCGACTGCGATCCAGGCCTAACCGCCCAACATCAGTGCCGACCTTACTAATGCTCTTGTGGCTGAATGGAAGCAAGTCCCYGCAGCAATGTTCCAACAACTAGTGGAAAGCCTTCCAAGAGGAGTGGAGGCTGTTATAGCAGCAAAGGGGGGACCAACTCCACATTAATGCCCATTATTCTGGAATGAGATGTTCGATGAACAGGTGTCCACATACTTTTACATGTAGTCTATATTAAAACGATAGTTCCTCACAGTAAGCTATTTGAAAAATCTTTCCAACAATCTCCCCCTCGATAATCACCAATTCTTGGTGTGAAAGAGGCATACTGCTGCATTGGCATTTCCATGCGCTTATTTTCTTTTGCCACAAATGGATAACGGTGTATCAATGTGTCCTTATGGCAGAAGCTGGTGATCTCGCATTAGTTTACTTTTATCTTTGAGAGTTTTATGATTATCCACATGACAATGATTTTGAGAAACAAAAACTTTATGAAACTGTTCCAAGAATATGCGCATATGAAAATCATAACTGGTACGCAGAACGGTAGAAATGGTCAGATAAATTGTAAGCTTCCTCAAACTTAAAACTTGCCACTATTTTAAAAATAATTCCATTGTYAGATTTTTGCTATAGGCTACTTTGAAGAAAGGTAAGACATGCCTCATAATACGAAATAAAACATTCAGGTTGCAAGCAATTAATAAGTATGTTTTCAAAATGCATACTGCCTCCAGCTCACATTGTAAAGCGGTGGGTGATGCACTGATAGCCTGTTGCCTGTTGCCTGCACTTGCATGGTGAATGGGAGGTGAGCTTCAATTGCCAGCTGAGAAATCTAAATAGTAGCTATTTTTAATCGTTCACCAAAACGGTTAAGTAACACCTGATTATATTTACAATTGTTGCGCAATGAATGGGCTTATAAAAGCAGGTTTTATTCCAGCAGCAACCAACTGAGGAGCTGCAGGAGAAATCCCCCTCAAAATAGGTTCTGTATGCTGTGCGTGTGTCATAGTTGTGGTCGATAAATGAGATAGATGATGACTAACGAAAATACACACAGGCCAATTTAATTACACTAAATTATACAAATTAACCTATAGACCGATAAGCATGACGATCATGTATTTCCATCGACTGGTATTTCCACAAATGAATATAAAGCTTCATTTTGCAATGGGATTTTTCTCTCTCCCTGCAACAGTTTTATTTATAGGCTTTTCATTTATTTTATTGTCCTAAAGCTGGCAATTGCGGGCTAACAGAAACCTTGCATTATAAGACAAAAACAGATGGCACTTTAACATTTGACAGTCAACAAACAGGTAGTTAGGTCCAGTTCTGACCTGGATAAAAGCATGGGACACTGATGTTTGGCCCGGTGAGTCCACACTACACTACCCATAGGCCCTGTGTGACCTTAACTATACATGGTCTCCCTCTGGCCTGTCAGGAGGCAAGGAYTTTTGATCGCATAATGGTGGTTCACCCTGGAGCCTGAGGATGAGGTGAGAGGTCACAGCATTAAGTCACTACATTAAATCTGTCTCTTGCCGTCGCCATTAAAAACCTTTCCATTGCCATTAAATGGGTCACAATGCCTCTCCTTTCTCGTTTGAGTGGAAAAGAGTCGGGCTCATCTCACCTCCTCTTAATTTGATTGTGTTCTGTGGCCAACTCGACATATGACAAGGTGAAAGGCTTGGCCTCAAAGTCTGTCTGGCTTTTCATCTTTTCATCTGTCTCTCCAGCCATCCCTTAATCATGTCTCTTTTCATCTCTTCATCTTCTCCTTCTTCCTCTTCGTGATTATTCTACCTCTTTATAAGTCATGGTCTATGAAACCTCACCAAGCCATGTGCTGTACATGAGGTAGTGGTGTTAGGATTAGGATGCTGTGTGTAGGTAGGGAGTGTGTTCGGTGAAGGTACGTGGTGTTAGGATTAGATGCTGTGTGTAGGTAGGGAGTGTGTTGGTGAAGAGTGGTGTTAGGATTAGGATGCTGTGTGTAATGTTAGGGAGTATGTTGGTGAGGTAGTGGTGTTAGGATTAGGATGCTGTGTGTATGTAGGGATGTGTTGGTGAGGTAGTGGTGTTAGGATTAGGATGCCTGTGTGTTGTAGGGAGTGTGTTGGTGAGGTAGTGGTGTTTATGGATTAGGAAGCTGTGTGTAGGTAGGGAGTGTGTTGGTGAGGTAGTGGTGTTAGGATTAGGATGCTGTGTGTATGTAGGGAGTGTGTTGGTGAGGTAGTGGTGTTAGGAATAGGATGCTGTGTGTGTGTAGGGAGTGTGTTGGTGACACAGTGGTGTTAGGGATAGGATGCTGTGTGTATGTAGGGAGTGTGTTGGTGACACAGTGGTGTTAGGGATAGGATGCTGTGTGTAGGTAGGGAGTGTGTTGGTGATGTGGTGGCACATGTAACTGTGTGTGTACTATAGTAGTGAGGGTAGGATGCCTAGTACTACCTGTGAGGACACTAGCTAGTTGCTCTCCGTTGTACTCTCACCCAGGGAATGCAGGGAGATTTATCACCTATTGATACACCCCCTCTCTGAGCACGCCCCCAAAGACACACGCAGTACAGTGTTGACTCATGAGCTATCCAGCCCACGGTTCATGAATCATTCTTTAAAAAAGGAGTACCCCCCTTTTTCCTCCTTGCTTTCCTCCTCTCCGTCCTTTTCTGCGACTTCCTTTTTCACTGTCAAATAGATAAAGTACACTAAGATGCAAGCCAAATAAAGAAACAAATGTTTTATTTTTTTACATCATACATTTCCTTAGTTAGAAGTGGGAGATGATAAAACGATAGTGGAGGCTATTTTGCCACTCGCTGTTAGCACTGTCACCTGTGCTTTTGGTGCTGCTCGCTCAGCAGTTAGAGCAAAGTTAAACAGTGAACGCTCGCTGCCTCCCCCTCTCTCTCTCTCTCTCTCTCTCTCTCTATGTCCTTTAACAGCCTCTAAATGACTTTGCTTTCTGCTTTCCATTATTCCTTACCTCCCCTTCTCTCTCATTTTTCTCCCTCTCCCTCCCTCCGTTTCTACCTCCATCTCCTTGTCTTTTCTGAGGAAATAGAAAGCCGGTCATCTATCTAATCGTTCACCTCTATCAATTTAGTTGTTTTAACATGCTCTATTCAACTCCTCTGTTTCAGATGATACATTTCATTTCCTGGGCAAGGTTTTAATATTCAGGAGGATGGATGTACGTCTGTTAGACAACAGCCTCCATTTTCTCTATTCAACTCCATCTTCATGTGTATCACATCTTCTAAAATCAGTTTTGACCTGGGGTGTGAAGAACAGTTTTCATCCCAGATCCCAAACTCCAATAGCTATCATATTTCCACACAGTCTGATATAGGGCCTGTATGCTTGAAACAAACCCTCGCTGTCCAGAAATAGTGAGACGCTTTCCCCTTTGGTTGACACTATGGTAGSACCACAGCCTGCTCCAACAAAGGTTGTGTTGATCAGAATCTTAGAAGAAATTAATTTGACATTTGAATGAACCTTAATGAGGTTATCTTCTTCTCTTCCTTCCAGTCCCATATCATCCTGCACCTTATCACCCTTGCCTCAGCTTCAGCACTACAGACCACCACAGTTCCTGTGTCTCTCCTATGATTCTCCATCCTCCCAGTCCCACTCCCGGAGGTGAGTGATGGATCTCCCTGCTCTCGGTGGAGACGTGGATAAGGTAGAGCGATGRCAGAYGTAATAAAAATAAACCTGCCTGTCGGGGCCCCCTCCTCCATTCATCAACCCATCTGAKTGAGGCGTCTACTGRGCCGTCTGGGCCCGCCTATAACAYGCACAGCTTGGGAAACGCTATTTGTCACYTGCTAAACGCTGCCATTGGCKGAGTATATACCGACAGAGGCCCCCTCTTCTCTCCTCTYGTCCCCTTAGGAGGGATGTACTGTATAGGTTTATTTATGTCACCTGGAGAGTACACGCAGAGTAAAGTGCGGTGCAAAGGAGAAGAGTGATGTCCTGATGTTTAGTTACGTTGCCATGGTTGAGCTCTTCCTCACTGATGTGATAGTGTTGAGWGTTGCTTTAAATGTAGGATAGGTGAAAGGGAGATAGAAGGGAAGTACTGTAGTTTCATTGTGCCTCCTTGATTATTGTGGATACAAGCCAGATAACGTGTCCGTGTGGAGTAGATATTGAACTATAATAAAAAAATGTTTTTGATTGAGGTTGACTGTAAACAAATAGTGAACTGTGTATAAAGGGTGCTTATGGTGTAATGGCTGACAGCCTGGAGAGCTAAGAGGCTCTCTGTCATATTTTCTATGGTGTGCTCATACATAATTTATCTGGGAACTTTATGTTCGACTCCATCACAGACATTGAGGCTGAAGGAAGGAGCCATTTTACATTCCAGTCCTTGTGTTTTATGATAAATGTGCACAAAGTGCTCCCTCCTTTCCCCCTAGTGCACATAAAGGATGTGCTAGGTAAAGTCATAACTCTCTCATACACAGCGTATCACAACATCTCTGCTCAGCCAAACAGAAGCACCACTCTGAAGCTATCTTTCAAGAGACAGCCGTTCAGAATAATCCAGTATCCACACAGGTATACTGTTGGTCGAGGTGCTTTTCTGTCATTGCTGAAAGTGTAAGGCTATGTCACTTACAAAGCCCTCCAGGCCCAGTCATGAGTACCATGGTAATAACAAGTCTTATAATAGTATGTCTCCGTTTGTATAGCCTGTTCTGTTTCATTTACAGGGTCTTGTGTGCCTCAATTGGAAGAGCACAGCGCAAGCAAAGCCAGGGTTGTGGGTTTGATTCCCACGGGGAACCAGTATGGTAAAAAAAAAAAAAGATCATGTATGCAATCACTCACTACTGTAAGTCTCTCTGGATAAGCGTGTCTGCTAAATGACTAAAATGTAAATGTTCTCTGTTCCAATAACTTACATAGATCTCCATGTGTTTATTTGATTTTTAAAAGAGGCTTCAATAGTTCACAACACATAGACACCACATGAAACTCAACCCTATAGAGGAGCTCTACCATCCTGGAGAGAGTGCTAGCCTCTTGGTGTGAGGTACAGCCCCAGCTCAGTGAGTGCTGTGCCATATAGAAATTCAGTCATAATTATGAAAGTTCCCAGGTGCTATTGTAATATAGTGGGCTTCTCTAATTGTTATGGTAACCCAAGAGATGGTCTGTCTGTGCCTCCTGTCGTAATCGTTGACACAGCCTACATTTACCCCCTGCTGTGGTTTTTAATAATAATATGATCACCTATGCATAGAGTTGGTCTAATATTGGATCTCTAATCACTCAGAGAGGCCAGGGGCCACACTTACAGTTATGACCCTCTCCCCAAGGGTCAAAGTGCACGTTACCCACAAGTACATAATTATTATATGAAACTGGCGTCCAGAGGGTCATTTGGTTATTCCACAACACTGCACTTAAACCAATTAAGGCCAAACCTTGTTGTCCGTTTGTATATCAGAGGAGGATGTTTGACGTGAAGGTAGTTCTCACTAATGTGTCATTACAGGAGTTTTTCTGCCATTATGTTGTTAATGTGAGGGGTCTTCATGGGGACCCTGGCCTGTCAATATACAGTACATCAAGATGATTGTATTAGGATTACAGTCAGAGATGTAGCCTTGAATTGAGATGACAGTCCCAGTGTTTACACTCCAACGTACCCCTGGTTAGAATTCCATCAGTACTTGATCTGATTGGTGAGAAATGACATATTTGACCAAACAACTGCAGCCTTTAATTTGCTAGGTACATCCGTTTGTTTTTAAAGTGTAAAGGTAGGGTAAGGTTACCAGATGAAAGTCAGAGTCTAGCTAGCCTGGGCTGGAGTAGATATGTATTTATGCTGTGTATGGGATTTGACCAATTTAAAGTAAGAAAATAGAGTTTGTCTGTGATGTATGGCTTGTTCTGTCTTGCCGTGTTTGCTCAGCTGGAAGTAATATTTGCCCACAGGATGGCTGGATAAGTGAGTTTCTGATGTACATACATGTTTGACAGGGACTTTGAAGGGACTGTTTGGACAGAAATGTGTGGGAATTTTAATGGAGGATGGAAGAGAAAGTTCTGTCCAAACATTCTACTTTGAGAGTAAAGCGTTACCCCTTTTGCCCATCCCCCCTCGCTCTCACCTCCTCCCCCCTTCCTTCCTACGGTACTGCTCCCCACTGGATGTTGACTTATTTCTACCTTTGACAAATTCAATTGATGTGTGAAAAAGAGAGGGATAGGCAAACACATTTGTTATTTATAAAAAGTGGATGAATCACTTTTGTTTTATACTTTAGCAAGTAAATCAGCGAATTTGGCCATTCAACCCCAAGCATTTTTATGGGATTTAACTGACACGGGATATTCCAACTTGTTTGAAAATAAAATGTAGTTGACTTTTGATCACCCCAGCACATACCGTTTCCCATACCTCCCATTTCCCTATTTAGGCATTACAATCATGAACGAAAAAGAGGGCTGCACCTGCCTTTTGCTCGTACTTGGAGCCATGGGCCTGTAGCTAGTAAATCATCTCCAAATTAAACTAARTTTACAGTACAAGGCATTTTTAGGCTTTTCTCTTCCCTGTGGGTGGAATGGGACATGGTCTCCGTGGCCACCGTGCCTTTCCAGAGAGAGATGCAGTTACACTGTAATTTACAGGGATTAACTCCAGAGCCAAATTCTGACGCAGGCGTCCTGGCGAGGTATGCCGTCTCGCACGTACAGAGAGGCTGAAATTAACTTCAAATTAGGTACGGTACGGTAGCACACAGGCAGGCGGCTGGCCACCCTCAAAAAAAAAAAAAACCTCTGAGCCAATGCTTAAGTTTGTTACAGGCTTTATCATAGGAAACCCTTCCCAGGACCCCTGAGCAGACGGACAGGCGGACATGAGAGCAGGGCATCTGAATGTCGCTAATAATAGACATCGTGGRTTGTACTGACGTCACGCCGTGGCCAGAGGCGCTCGCCTGGAATTCAGTCTGGGTCAGCGATTCACTTCCTGCCGTGTCCTGGTGGTTTGCGGGTGGATGGACAGCTGGTCGCCATTGGGGAGGGAGGGAAGGCGGGAGAAAGCCAGAGGCTGCTCCTGCTGGCATGGAAGGGCAGGGGCCCTAGGCGTCCTCTGGCCGGGTCCTCTAGCCTAGCCGCCTCAAGAGAGCCCCAGAGACCTGCTAGCCGCCGGCTGCCCACAGGCAGAGCAGACCCGTGTCCATGCCAGATCCCCAGGCCCCTTGGCTTGGTCAGCCAGCCAGCCAGCCAGCTCCCACACCTTCCTCCTCTCTCTATCCTCCCTCTTCCCTCCCCACAACATGTCCTTGTCCTCTCTCTCTCCCTTTGACCCCTATTTCCATTATACTTATTCATCCACTCACCCTCCCTGCATCTCTCTTCTCTCTTCTCTATCTGTCTCTCTCTCTCTCTTCTCTCTACTCGCCGTTCTCTCTCTCTCTCTCTCTCTCCTCTCTCTCTCTCTCTCTTCTCTCTCTTCTTCTCTCTCCTCTCTCTCTCTCTCTCTCTCTCCTCTCTCTTCGTCGTCTGCTTCGTCTCTCTTCTCATCCTCGTCTCCTCTCTCTGCTCTCTCTCTCCTTATCTGGTCCGTCTCTTCTGTCCGTCCTCTCTCTCTCTCTCTCCGTCTCTCTCTGTCTCTCTCCCCATAATGATTCCACATCTCCACTGTCCTCCATCCTCCTTCCCTCAGTCAGATTAGGTGAAAGTGTCCCTGCTGCCAAGAGTGGCCGGGCGCTGGAAACTTCATATGCTGCTCTTTGTTTGAGACTGACAGATTGAGGGAAGGATGTGGGTGGGTGTGAACAGCAGGCAGRGAGGGAGAGAGAGAGGGAAGTAGGGAGAGAGAGGAGGGGTTGAAGTTGAAGCACTATAGTACAGTTTTTTTCTTCTTACCCTGAATCTGTGGCCTTTTGAGAGATTGGGACAGTCCTATGCACAAACATCACCATTTACATTTACCATCTGKCTCTTAAGTGACATTTTGCCATTCAAATGATATCCTCCCCTGCGCCAGACATATTTTAATTGGTGTTGTGAAGACATCACTTGAGACTCCCAAACTGATATGGTTCTTATCTAATGACAAACGAGGGGTCCCGAAACACAGGCCCTGTATCCGCTCCATGTGTGACCCTCCCCTTTAGAACATGGCTGATTCTGAGAGGTTCTCCTCGCCCCCCTGACCACCCACGACCCCTCTATTGGCCGGCAGAGGGGTAGTAGTGTCACCCGTGTTCCTATTTAGGGTCACACATTCAGTCTCAGGCGTGACGAATGATGGATTGTTGTTTTTTAATGAGGCTCGATAAAAACAGCCTCCCAGGACAGGAAATTATATACTTCCATTATGTCTATGTAAAGAGACACGAAAACTTAAACAAAACTAATGTAAAGCTGCATCGTGATAAATATTTCAGAAGAAAGAAATAAGCAAACAGCATCAAGTGGAAAACCATGTCCACACCTGTACAGTATCTGGATCTCTTCACATGAGCTACATGTCTCCTCTCTTTTACACTTTCACCCTTCCCTCTCTTCCCTATTTCCTGGCTCACTCCTCCTGCCTTCTACTCTTCACTCTCTTCCCTATTTCCTGGCTCACTCCTCCTGCCTTCTACTCTTCACTCTCTCCCTGCACTCTTGCTACACTCTCTTTTCTCCTCTCCCGTCTCTCCCTATGCTCGCAGGTCACCTCCTTTACTGCCCTGTCTTCTCCCCCTCTCTCCCTACCCTCCTCTCTCCTCTCTCCCTACCCTCCTCTCTCCTCTCTCCCTACCCTCTTCTCCACTGTGTCCCTACCCTCTCCTCTCTCCTTTCTCCCTGCGCGCTCTTCTCTCCTCTCCCCTACCTCTTCTCCCACTCTCTCTCTGCTACGAGTCCCCGTGGGGCCCCTCTGCTGTGTCCCCCTTCTCTGTGGCAAGGTTTGTATTTCTTTTCATTAGGGCCTCTGGGCCGGGGGAGACCCAGAGGATGTCAGAGTACAATTAATTCTCATCAGGACATGGGCCCTCTCAGGGGTGAATGGCAGTGGAGCAGCTGGTCGACGGAGCTCTCTCAACCACACCACAGCTCATATATCACTCATACAAACACAGCACGCACCACGGCAACACACTCTCTCATACACACCATCCACACATGCACACACACACACACACACACACACACACACTTGCAACACACTTCAAGTAGGCACACAATCTCTGGCAATTAGCAGATATCACCTTAATTAGACTGTCTTCTACCCTTCTCTCTTTTCTACAGGCATTTGATTGTGCTTGTGGAAATTTATTTCAATTATTTTATTGGATAAGTCTCATATTATTGATATTATCTAGAATAAACAGGTAACACTTAGTCATTGTTCAACAATTTATAGCATTAAAGCAGTTAAATACAAATGAAAGGGGCTAATTGCAGCCCCAAAGTGGTGGTATGTACGGTAATCTCAGTTGGACTATGACCTAGTAATTGGCAAAAGCATTCATATATCTTTTAAGTCTTTAGGGGAAGAATGCCGTTCTTGCTTCATTTTCCATGTGAGTAAATTGCTGGGGCATGTTGAACAGCTGATGTGATTGCTCATAGTCTCTCTTACTGAGGGGCTCTTAACCGCCCAACAGCCTCCTGGGATAGATCATCTTCAAATCAATCTCTCTCTTCTCTCTTCTCCGCTCTCTGCTCCTCTCCTCTTCTGCTCTCTCTCTCTCTCTCTCTCTCTCTCTCTCTCTCTCTCTTCTCTCTCTCTCTCTTTCTCTCCTACATCTTCTTTGCTCTCTGTCTCTCTCTCTCTCTCTCTTTTCTCTCTCTCTCTCTCGCTCTCTGTGCTGTCTCTCTCACATTTCATATTTTCTCTCCTCTACATTTCTTTCTCTCCTCTCGTTCTCTTCGCTCTCTCGTCTCTCTCTCCTCTCTTCTCTCTCTTCTCTCTCTCTCTCTCTACATCTCTCTTCTCAATTCAATTCAAATTCAGATTCAAGGGGCCTTTATTGGATGGTAAATGTGTTAACATTGCCAAAGCAACGTGAGGTATGTAGATAATACACAAAGTGAAATTAAACAATACAATGATTAACAGTAAACATTAACACAACAGAAGTTTCAAAAACAAGAAAGACATTACAAATGTCATTTATTATACTATATACAGTGTTGTAACAATGTATCAAATGGGTATAAAGCAAACAATTAAAATTAAATAAAGCATTAAATAGGGTTGTATTTACAATGGTGTTTTGTTTCTTCACTGGTGCCCCTTTTCTGTGTGGGCAACAGGTTCACAGAATCTTGCGCTGTGATGGCACACTATGGAATTTCACCCAGTAGATATGGGAGTTTTATCAAAATTGGATTTGTTTTCAAATTCTTTGATGGATCTGTGTAATCTGAGGAAATAATGTCTCTCTTATGGTCATACATTGGGCAGGGTTAGGAAGTGCAAGCTCAGTTCCACCTCATTGTGGGGCAGTGAGCACATAGCCTGTCTTTCTTTGAGAGCCATGTCTGGCCTACGTCGGCCTTTTCATTAGCAAGGCTATGCTCACTGAGTCTGTACATAGTCAAAGCTTTCCTTAAGGTTTGGGTCAGTTGGATTAAATCTATCAGCCGAAGATCTCTCCTCCCGCTCTCTCTCTCCGTTATTATTTGTCATCCCTTTATTATTTTTGTCATCATGACTCTGATTTTTCCGACATTCTCTGCTTAGTTCAGTGAATTCTGTTATCTGTGCTCCCATATCCTATTGGACAGTGTTTTTGGTCTGGGATCTAACTTCTCTGTCGCTCCTCTCTCCACTCTCTCTCTCTCTCTCTCGTCTCTCTTTGCTCTCTCCTCTCTCTCTCTCTCTCTCTCTCTCTCTCTCTCTCTCTCTCTCTCGCTCTCTCACAACTTTTTCTCTCTCTTTCTTTCTCTCGTTCTCTCCTCTCTCTCTCTCACACACTTTTCTCTTCTTTCTTACTCTCTCTCTTGTCCTTTCTCTCGGCTCTCTCTCCTCGCCTTCCCTGCTCTCTCTTCTGCTCCTCTGTCTCTCTCTCTCTCTGTCTCTCTCTCTGTCTCCTCTCTCTCTCTGTCTCTCTCCTCTCGTCTCTCTACTCGTCTTTTCTCATCTTCTCTCTCTCTATCTGCTCTTCCTCTTCCTCCTGTTCTCTCGTCTCTCTCTCTCGTCTCTCTCTCTTCTCTCTCTCTCTTCTGGTCTCTCTCTCTCTCTCTCTTCTGTCTCTCTCTCTCTCTCTCTCTCTCTCTCTCTCTCTTGTGATCTTCGGTCTTCTGTTCTCTGTCTCTGTTCTCTCGTTCTCTCTCTCTCTCACCTCTTTTCTCTCTCTCTCTCTCTCTTCTCTCTTGTTCTCTCCTCTCTGCCTCTTCTCTCACTCTCTCTCTCTCTGTTTCTCTCTCTCTCTAATGTTTCTCTCTCTCTCCCCCATCTCGTTCTCTTTCTCTTCTCTGTCTCAGCATGTGTTTTCCTTAGATATGTATCTGCAGTAATTACATAAAGTAAATCCTCCCAATGTAGTTGTTATGGCTCCCAGTAGAAGAGTATACAAATTACTCATATTTGCTCTGTGGTCAATGCTCTGAACAGACTGAACAGTCCCACTGGACTAGGACGGAGGAGGTTAAGATGATGAAGGTCTGGACTATTAAACCCRTTTGTTAAGGTCTTCACTCCTGGGAGGACTCAACTCTACGGGACTCTGAGTGAATGAAGGGAGCTTAGCAATGGAGACTATGGAGCTATGTGTTGTTAATTAGCCCCGTTTGTCTGAGTCCGACTCATCAGCAAAATCCCCAATTCCTATTTTAACTCAGACAGTGGTTCTCAGAGCAATGGACATTTCTCCTCTACTCTCGGATCCTCCATGGAGAAGAGAGGACTTGTTCAAAGATGTGATGCATTAGAGCTATGGGGCATAAAATCTATCCAGAAAGATTCCTCTCCTCCCTCTCTTTCTCTCCATTGATTATTTTGTCATGCCTTTAATATTTTGTCATCATGCACTCTGATTTTCTGACGTCTCGGGTTATTCAGTGAATTAGTTATCTGTGCTCTCCATTATCCTATTGAACTCAGTGTCTTGGGTCTGGGATCTAACTCTCTCACTCTCTCTCTCTGTCGCTCTCTCTCAATCTCTTTCCCTCTCTCTCTCTGTTCCATGCAGCTCTGTGGTCTCGTGGGGCCCTTTATTAGTTAATTATCTGTAATTAGGCAAAGGTCAGGATGGAATAATGATTTCTCCCATTGAAGCTGAAGGACTCAGCATGTTCAGCTTCTACCAATAGGGGAGTCCACAGTTGGTATAATGACAGATTTAGATTTGGTTTACGATAGGTTGTCATTGAGGCCATCCAGATAAATAATTTTATCAGAAGCAAGATGATCTTTATGGTGTGACTACCTTTATGCAAGTTAAGGTTATCATTGATATTAGTAACTTTCAAGATGTTGAGCACTGAAACAGTTGCACACCCTGGGAGAAATCGCTGCTTCCCCAGTCCACACTTACCCCATCCTCTCTCTCTCTTTCTCTCTCTACTGGCCCCAGACCTATCTGTTGCTGGATGGGGGCCAGGGTGTGGCCCTCTCCCCTTACTCACCCCCTTCACAGCCCACACATTGCTCCCCCACTCTCTGTTGCCCTTGGAGCAGTGTATGCCTCTCTGACCTTCAGGGGGCCCTTCTGTTTTACCAACGGCCTTGCTGGAGGAAAAGAGAGACATTTCTAGTCCAAACCAGTCATTTCCTTCACTGTCTGAGAGGCAGAAGTTACACATCAACACAGTGAGGGTGTTAAACTATATGAACACCCAACTATATTAACATTCAGATAGATGTGAAGAATTGTAAAATGACCTTGACTCTTCATTATTTAGGGAATACTCAATGTCTATGGTAAGGTAGAGGAGGTTGACATCTCTCTACCTAAACTAGTACAAATCCTTGACCTGTAACAGTGGTGTGGTAGTAAATGAATGTAGCTGTAATCTAGGAATGGATTTGGGATGTTGAATGTAGGAGTACAGCATACTGCAGAGGGAGAGAGAGAGAGTCTGATGGAGATATACAGTGCATTCGAAATGTATTCAGACCCTTTGACTTTTTCCACATTTTGTTATGTAACAGCTTTATTCTAAAATGGATTAAATGTTTCAATCTACACACAATATCCTATATTGACAAAGCAAAAATGTTTAAAATGTATTAAAAAWMAAMAACTTAAAAATCAAATTTACATAACAATTCAGACCCTTTACTCAGTACTTTGTTGAAGCACCTTTGGCAGCGATTACAGCATTGAGTCTTTTTGGGTATGATGCTACAAGCTTAGCACATGTGTATTTGGGGAGTTTCTCCCATTCTTCTCTGCAGATCCTCTCAAGCTCTGTCAGGTTGGATGGRGAGCATTGCTGCACAGTTATTTTCATGTCTCTCCAGAGATGTTCAATCAGGTTCATGTAAAGGCGCTGGCTGGTTCACTCAAGGACATTCAGAGACTTGTCGCGAAGCCACTCCTGCATTGTCTTGGTTGTGTGCTTAGGGTCGTTGTCCTGTTGGAAGGAGAACCTTCCTGAGCGTTCTGGAGCAGGTTTTCATGAAGGATCTCTCTGTACTTTGCTCCGTTCATCTTTCCGCTTGATCCAAAATAGTCTCCCAGGCCCTGCCAATGAAAAACATCACCACAGCATGATGCTGCCACCACCATGCTTCACCGTAGGGATGGTGCCAGGTTTCCTCCAGACGTGACGCTTGGCATTCAGGCCAAAGAGTTCAATCTTGGTTTCATCAGACCAGAGAATCTTGTTTCTCATGATCTGAGAGTCCTTTAGGTGCCTTTTGGCAAACTCCATGCGGGCTGTCACGTGCCTTTTACTGAGGAGTGGCTTCTGTCTGGCCACTCTACCATAAAGGCTTGATTGGTGGAGTGCTGCAGATGAGTGCTTCTGGAAGGTTCTCCCATCTCCAAAGAGGAACTCTGGAGCTCTGTCATAGTGACCATCAGGTTCTTGGTCACCTCCCTGACCAAGGCCCTTCTCCCCTGATTTCTCCACCGATTGCCAGCTCTTGCAAGAGTCTTGGTGGTTCCAAACTTCTTCCATTTAAGAATGATGGAGGCCACTTTGTTCTTGGGGACCTTCAATGCTGCAGACATTTTTTGGTACCCTTCCCCAGATCTGTGCCCCGACACAATCCTGTCTCGGAGTTCTATGGACAATTCCTTCGACCTCATGGCTTGGTTTTTGCTCTGACATACACTGTCAACTGTGGGACCCTATATAGACAGGTGTGTGCCTTTCCAAATCATGTCTAATCAATTGAATTTACCACAGATGAACTCCAATCAAGTTGTAGAAAAATCTCAAGGATGATCAATGGAAACAGGATGCACCTGAGCTCAATTTCAGGTATCATAGCTAAGTGTCTGAATACTTATGTAAATACTGTATTTCCGTTTTTTTATGCTATAAATTTGCTAAAAATTCTCAAAACCTGTTTTAGCTTTGTTCTTATGGTGTTATTGTGTGTATATTGATTAGGTAAAAATTGTATTTAATTCATTTTAGAATAAGGCTGTAACATAACAAAATGTGGAAAAAGTCAAAAGGTATGAATACATTCCGAATGCACTGTAGACAGACAGTAGCTACATTCAGAGAGACAGCGAGTCTGAGGGTGATATAGACACAGTAGCTACATTCAGAGAGACAGAGAGTC
>NW_019942710.1:109224-122507 GCF_002910315.2 Salvelinus sp. IW2-2015 | reverse complement strand
CTGAGGGAGATATAGACAGACAGTAGCTACATTCAGAGAGTCCTGATGGAGATATAAACAGACAGTAGCTACATTCAGAGAGACAGAGAGTCCTGATGGAGATATAAACAGACAGTAGCTACATTCAGAAGACAGCAGAGTCCTGAGGGAGATATAGACAGACAGTAGCTACATTCAGAGAGACAGAGAGTCCTGAGGGAGATATAGACAGACAGTAGCTACATTCAGAGAGACAGAGAGTCCTGAGGGTGATATAGACACAGTAGCTACATTCAGAGAGACAGAGAGTCCTGAGGGAGATATAGACAGACAGTACACTACATTCAGAGAGACAGAGAGTCCTGAGGGAGATATAGACAGACAGTAGCTACATTCAGAGAGACAGAGTGTCTGAGGGAGATATAGACAGAATGGGCTTGCCAACCAGATCATTTACTCACTGTCTCCATATTAGCAGTACTCTGACCCCTCTCCTCGTTCTGTGAGCATCCAGCCTGTAGCCTCCTTTCCTTTCCACCTCTCCTTCACTTTACAGCCACTGGTCTGAAACGAATGGATAGGTAAATACAAAATGGGAGAAATATGGAGGAGTATCATGATAAGTCAAATATGTTTTCACCTCTGCATCCCTTCCAGATCAATGGTCTATAAGAGGAGGGTCAGGAGCCATAGTAAGGAAGTCATTTGAGAGTATTGGGAGTTGGCTTCAACTGGCCAGCCTGAGTGAAGGACCCTGGCTGACTCGGTCCCTCCCCGTGGCTTAACCAAGCATCCCTGCCCAGCCCCTCTGGCGGAGCACAATTGATTTTGGCGGTGGATGGAATAAAGATTGATTGAATCAGAATGGAAAGGACCGCGCAGGAGGATCGACCATGCAGTAACCCCTGAGCCTTGGACGCSTTTGCCAAGAAAGTACTCTGAGTTATTCTAGCGGAAGGGGCGATGCGATTAAAGCAGTCTCCACATGGTACTACTCCCCCTCCCCACTGACTCCCACTGACTCCCCACTGACTGCACTGCACACTGAGGTTGGAGATGGGGGGGAATGGGTCCTCTGGAGACGATAGACATGTGGCCACCAGAGTGAGGTTATATTTGTTAATTAAAAGATAGCTGCTGCCTGGGTTACCACCACTATGTGGTCACTGCTGATGAAGGCATGGAAAGGCTTGTGATGAAAGAGGTCATCACATTGATTGGAAATCCTTCCCATTAGATGCACTGTATGGCTAAAAATAGACTCAAAGAGTACTTCATGAGGTTAGCTCTGGACAGTATCTGCAGTGGATGGTGAACAGGCTTAGTGTAGTGTAGGAGTTTAAAAGGGTTGGTGGGCAAATGATGAAGTAAGGCAATATGCTTTCATCTTGAAGGACAATAATTATTCATTCATGCATCTATTCATTCATTCAACAGTCCTATCATAAGGAGGGATTGATGATAATACAATATGACCTTTATTTAGGTTTTCGAACAGTACTGAGTGGCAGTAAAGTTCCACGTTTGTTCCATTCAAGCCTGTGCAAGCTGAGACAGCCACTTGAGGGACCCTACTCAAGTGCGCTCGTTAAACACTTGACACCGTGATATTGCTGCAATTACGGGATTATGATATAACTGGCATATCAATGGCGTTGCCTCCTGCAACTTTAACTCAACACAAACACGCTCGTCTGGGAGGTCCCTGTCATCTCCGCCTCTGGAAACGATGTGATGTGTCATTACCAGTGTGTATTTCCAGCGTCGTCGTAGCTAGCTAGCTAGGTTCTAGCTCCATTACCAAGGGACCTTGTCTAACACCTGTCAGAAACAGGTCCCGCCAGAGACAATCAAAGAGCGGCGCGTGGCGTGTTTGATGTGTACTCAAACGTAATGTGCTGTGAAAACATTGCAGCACTCTGCCAACGCGCCGCTCCTGCTGCCTCTCCCCAGCTCTTTCTAGCTCTGTTTCCTCTTCCTCCACTTGTGTGCCTGCAAGGCTTGTGTTGATCCTGGTATTATGCTGCTGCGTCAAAGCGCTCACTGAAAAGAGATCTGCAGGGCTTTGGAGTGACTAAACAGACCCATCTGTTGCAGATAGTCTGATGAGACTGTCTTGTTTCTGTTTGCTTGTTTGTAATACAAGGATGGAAGCTACTGTCAAAATGTTGTAATCTGGCATGCTGAACATGGAGAGTATATCATTACTGAAACAAACAGATTGGTGATGCATTATATGGTATGTGTAGTGTATGGGAGTTTCTCCTGTTTCAAATCAAGGATCATGCGAAGCGATTTAGTTGACTGTTAATCTGATATAATAATCTATAAAACATGTGTAGAGGCTAGCATGGGTTAAGTGTAGAATCTGGAAACAGTACCTCAGGTAAACAGTAAAAGCCAGCTGCATATCAATATTGTACGCAACACATGAGATGATCCAATATGGCGGAGAGAGTACTATCTAGAGACCTGCTAGTACTGCATCCCCCTCATTCAGAACCAATATTTTTCCTGGCAGAACAGGCCTCAGCCTCAGCCTGCGAGAGGGGAGCAGTTCTTCTTGGACAGCACCGGGCCTCTTAGCAAACAGCCCGGACAATTCCCCACACATTTCTTCATGATCCGCCTGTCCTTTCCTCTCCTCCTCTCCTCTTTTTATTATTTGAAGTCAAGGAGAGTTGTTCTGCACTCCTCTCTCCTGGAAGCAGTAAGGATATTCAGTTACTTGTTTCCCAACTATGGTCCTGGCCAGGAAGTAGAGAGCAGCGTTCTGGGGTTCCGTGCTCCGTGCCTGGAGAGTTCCTCTCCGGAGCAGTTGGAGTGTCCAAGACCTGGATCATTCGCTGGCATGCTACTCTCTGTCTCACCCCACACCTCCAGGGTCCTGCGGGAACACTCTCAATTCTCGCCCTCTCAGAGTCAGACAGAGGATGAGAGAGGGAGAGATGGAGAGATAATGTGATTGGATAAGTGGAGAGAACATGTTGGTGGAACTGTAGGAATACAGGGCAGGGATTTAACCCTTCCCTTGTGTTCGAAAATGCTACATGAGTTATGCTACTGTTACATCTGCCGCTGCCACGCCCTCTACTTCTCATCCTGTGTCTCCCTAACCTGCCGCCACTCCCCCAGTGCTCTCTCCCTCTTTCTCTCTGTGTGGGTGCATATGATTGTGTGAGTGGAGACAGGTGTGCTGGAGGCAGAGCAGACCCCCACCAGATGCAACCTGTTCCATAATCGAGACCTCTACAAATACTCAGCCCTGCCACTTCCATCCTGCCAGATCGTAATCTCTGCTCAGTTAGTCTACGGTTCAAGCCATTTGTTCCTGCATAGATCTTGCTATACTGTTGTGCCTGTTTTCCTTAGCCTGACGCTGGTTTTCTCTCCGCTACAGTTCCGTCCTCTCTGCCTCTGGTCCCTGTCCTCAGTCCCTCAGTCATGCTTCCCTGCCCTGGACCCCCACTCTACGGCTTCCTTGGATTTCACTCCGGACCTGCTTACCCTGCCCTCGCTCCCCTTGCCCCAGCCTCAGTCCCTGGTTTCCTGCTACCTGCCCGAGCCTCCCCTGGCCTGCACCCCAGCTTCCCCCCTCTGTTCAATAAATACCTTAGTTACCTTACCCCTGTCTCCTCGTCTGTGTCTGCACTTGGGTTCACCTGCTCCGCCCCGCTTAAGTTACTGGTCAATTTGACCCGTATGACTACAGTAAGCACATCAAGATTACAGATCTTAACCTCCCAAAATGTATTTTCCAGTAGCTGAGAATGACCTCTTTCATATGCTTTTTTCCCCTGAGTTGATAGACTAAGCTGTTCCAAATTTAAAGCCAAATGTTTGATTACTCTACCAAAGTCGTCATTCAATCAAATTAAGACATTTTACTACATTTATGACATATTTTGCAAATTTAGGCAAACTTCAAATCACTGTCCCTCAGCCTCTGAATATCACAGGGAAAACATGCATATAATATTGTAATCAAGATGAGATCTTTACTGCACAGAAGACCATTTGCCTATACTGTAGCACAAAGGTCAAGGTCAAAGGTAAAATACAGACCAATTACAGTGTCAACTACAGGTCAAGTACAGCAGTGGTTCCCAAACTGTGAGGGGTCGGCAGGGGGGGCACGGGTGTCCGCCCCCCCCGAATTAAAATAAAWAAATAATTATACTATATATATTAAACTCATTCCAGCTTTCAACTTACTCTTTAATCGTAGAATGCACAAGGTGCAATTTCTAAATTGGGTAGTGCGTCATCATTTTTCTTCTTGTCAGTCATTGCATACCTTAGAGCTATTTATAACTTGTCAGAAATGTCCAGATCAACTAGCTCACACTAAAAAAAAAAGTTTCCTGGAGTATCCTTTAAGGGTTCTTCAAATTGAACCTGTGGGGGAACCTCTATAAGTTCTTCAAAGAACCCTTTAAAATGGTTATTCAAAAATCCCCTTTTAATGGATCCTCGAAGAACCTTTTGGGGTTTAATAATAATATGCATAACAATATCAAAAGCACAATATTTTAGTCCTCAGTGCTTATGATTTTAGTTGGAAAGCAGAATAAAAAAATCTAAATATGAGATAAAGTTCCAGCAGAGCCCCAAGTCCAATGGGTATATCCTCTGGCGTGTTGATGTTAATGTGTTGATGTTCTCTCTATCCATAGCCAGAATGATTTTGCAGTGCATGGTGATTGAGCAGGTTTCCTGTTATATTCATCAGAGGTATAGGGAGGGTGAAGTCTGTGAATCCAAAAAATAGTAGTTATACAGATGATTAACAAAACGTGCACATGACAGTATTCTTACCTTGGTTTTTGTGCTGAATGTGAATGAAAAAAAACTGTTATGATAATGGTTTWCATACACCTACCTTGTCCATAATGTAGAGGCTTATGGGATATTCATTGAAGAGGTAAGGGAGGAGGATGGTACATGTGATCTGCATAACATACCAATACCAATCGACATACCTTTGTATGCCTCGTCTGTATACCTGCAGACACGGACAGAAAAGTCTTCTGCACCCAACGTGTTCTTATAGCCCAAATATTCTTACCTCCTTGTTTATTGATATCCATTTATTTGTGTCCATTGAATTGTTTTAGAAAGATTTGCACAAATATGAAAAGATAAATGGTATCATCATAAAAACATATACATTTAGATCATACAAGGGACAAACCTTACCTTAAACTGAAGAGATCTTTACATTTTTCAGTTAAGTGCCTGCACTTGCTTTCAAATCCAAACGTTTCAGTTGGGCAGTTAGGTTCCTGCAAGAACCCCCACCAACTAAGGAGGTTCCTCGATGAACCCTACATCCTATGAGGTTCTTGGAAGAACCTTTTGGTGGGCCATTTTCAGTGCCAAGAACCCTAAGGTTCTTCAAAGACCTTTGAGGATCTTAGAAGAATCTTTGTTGAACCCCTCATTTTTTGAGTGTTCCCCAATGCTGGAAGGGGGGCCTGAGTGAAAAAGTTTGGAACCCCTAGGGTCTTGGAAATTTTTTGGGGTTAAATAGTATTTTAGTTTCCATGAAATTGGCGACATATATTCATGCGAATATTCTAGTATCGGCATTAAGACAAAATGCTGGTCTTTAGGGTTTAGGCAACAGATTAGTTAGAATTGTGTTCAGTGCCATTTTCATGCCAAATTCTGACAGCATTTGGATCAAATGTTTTAATTTGTAGTTTTGTTGTTAACTGCTTTGGCAGCTTCATTGTCCTGTCATGCCAATAAAGCATGTGGGACTGCAGATGTGAGTCCACACTGCTATAGACTAAGGAGCTACTCAAGGTCTATGTGCAGACCACGCTCTCTCTTATGAACACACACACACACACACAATAAATACAAACATACATATTTGGAATCTAATGGAGTGATTTATCTGCAGTAGTACAAGTTCAGATGGTGATTGATGAAAGCACACAGACAGAAGCTGTTTTATCTTAGAACACTTCTGATGAAGAAGTGTTCTCGTTCTTTACACTGTTACACTGTTTCTCTCTCTGTCACATTCTGCCCATTCCTGGAGGGGCTCTTTGAGCAGTATTTGGCCAGGTCTCCCCCTAGCTTACGCACTGGGTTATGTAACCAATCTGCCTGCTGTCCTTGGTGCTCTGCATAGGGCTGTCTTCCACCCGCGGGCCCAGACTGGAGCTATGCTGCTGGGTATAGGTGGTGGTGGAGGGTGGCCTTCTGTTGGACCTCATCCATGACCAGAGCCAGACCCAGGGATGGGCCCACAATTAGAATCATCTGTCTCGGACACAGCAGCTGACCAACCTCTCTCTTATCCTCCTCCTCTTTCACACTGTCCAGCACCCACTCACTTCTGACACTTATCTCTCTCCTCTTTCGTTCCCTCCCCAACTCTCTCTCCCCTCCTCTCCATGTGTCCAGTTTCATGTAGGCTTCGGTGCTGAGTATTGGTTGGTTCACTGCTGTTTATCTCAGCTGCATGGATAATTTACCTGGGGTAAAGGACCTTCTCATAAAACACAGAATCAAACGGAATCTAATGAGGAGAGAGAAAAAGGGAAGGGTAAAGACAAAGCCAAGATCTTCCAGAGCTAGTAAGATAAAGCTGGGGACTGGACGCTGGAGGGATTGGCACTCTTTCAGGGCAGGTCTGTTAAACCTTTGGGGCGAGGGGCCAAGCCAAGCAGCCAGGCAGGAACCTGAGACATGGTCCCACAGATTTTGGCTCCAGTGTTTCTAGGGCTCCTCTCTCTCCCTCTCTTTCTTCCTCTTGTTCATCTCTCTGGTAAAGCCATGGTAAGGTTTGAAGAGAGAGAAAATGCCAACTCATGGAAAATACTTCCTTGTGTGAGCCTCTGGTGTGGTACAGTTTGGGGAAGTGCCCAGGACCAGGCTGCACCTGTGGCTGAGCGGCTTCCCATTGCTCCCTCGGTTCTCTCCCCCTCTCCCCCTCTGGAGGTTAGCCCTGGAAGTTAGGCCTGGAGATCCCCTGTCTTCTGCCTAGTCAGCACCACCAAACCCCTGCCGCTGCGACCGGCTAAGCCCCCGTCCACATTATCCAGCCACAGCCTGGGCCAAGTCCTCGGTCACAGCCTCCAGACATGGCCTTAAGCCCAGCCACTGATACTCACCATATAACCCCTTTACAGTAAACCCCCCTCACACTTCCAGATATAGCCACCCACAGTCTTAGGGATGTCTAGAATATTGTAGTAGTGAATGGAATATCATTGTTTTGAAATGTGTATTGGTAAGGTCATACCATGAGTGATGAAAATGGATATCACCAACTCAACAATCTTCAACTTTGTGTTCCACATTTTTATCAACCATGAAGTTCAGTGGAATATCACTTCACAATAAGAGCTCAAAACCCCCCAAGACACAAGCAATATTAGCGGCGGCGGGGGTGTTCATATACACTTCAAATTAAACAGGGAAGCTTTCTAAATGTACGTTCTAAGTGCGATGTGTTGTCTCTGTGGTTATATGTGTGATATTATTTCCTAAGAGTCCTTTTAATAAAGTGCATGTTGCATTTCTTTAAACCTTCTTTATGGCGGGGTATTAAATGCACAGAGCCTCTGTCTAATCCAACCAAGAGTGCTTCCCAAATGGCACCCTATTTCCTATATAGTGCTTCTGACCAGAGCCCTATGGGAGCCCTATGGGCCCTGGTCAATGTAGTGCACTATATWGGGAATAGGGTGCCATTTGGGATCAGACTAAGAGTATTGCCCCAGATGCTAAGTGTCTTAGCCGTAGCGCCTAGTGCTGGTGACATTAGCTTGTTTATTGGTTGCAGGGGTGTAAAGATGCTATTGTTCTAATTGCTTGTACATGCTCCTGGGATCCATGGAGATTTCCCTAGGCTGCAGACGCAAGCATAATGCAGAAGGGGGAAAAGCCATACAAAACGAAAGACAGAGAGACAACACATTTATTATGTATGTCTGGTTTGGTTTGTCACTCATGATTTGATGACCTCCTTGAGGTAATTGTACATTAAGCTGTAACGTCCATTCACTTTCTACAGGTTTTTGATAGCCTTTGCTTTTGTAAAGACTATCATGCAAAGAGATCAGGAGTTTATGGTAGAGATCAGGAGTTTATGGTACATTTCTACCAATTATGGTAGAAATGTAAATCAGATGAATGAAAAACAGACTCTTGACATTTAATAATCTCTTCACTCCACTTTGTTCCACGATTAGCAAGCACTTCCTTGATCTGAAGTAGTGATGCTGTAGCACCACTACTCTCTGTCTCATTTGGCCTGATCACCATCACACGGGTCTCTATATGTCTCTGTCTCGTTTGGCCTGATCACCATCACACGGGTTTTTATATGTCTCTGTCTCATTTGGCCTGATCACCATCACACGGGTCTATATATGTCTCTGTCTCATTTGGCCTGATCACCATCACACGGGTCTCTATATGTCTCTGTCTCATTTGGCCTGATCACCATCACACGGGTCTCGGTATACGATGCTCCTCTGTCTCATTGGCTGCTCACCATCCACCACGGGGTCTCTATATGTCTCTGTCTCATTTGGCCTGATCACCATCACACGTGGTCTCCGTCTCTTATCAAATCAAATCACATTTTATAGTCACATGCGCCGAATACACAAGGTGTAGACTTTACAGTGAAATGTTACTTATGAGCCCCTAACCAACAGTGCAGTTAAAAAAAATACGGATAAGAAAAAGAGATAAAAGTAACAAGTAATTTAAGAGCAGCAGTAAAAAATAACAATATATACCGGTGGGGTGCCGATACAGAGTCAATGTGCGGGGGCACGTGTTAGTTGAGGTAATATGTAAATGTAGGTAGAGTTAATTAAAGTGACTATGCATAGATGACAACAGAGAGTGGCAGTGGTGTGGAGAGGGGAGGGGGGTGGCAATGCAAATAGTCTGGGTAGACATTTGACTAGATGTTCAGGGGTCTTATGGCTTGGGGGTAGAAGCTGTTTAGAAGCCTCTTGGACCTAGATTTGGCGTTCCGATACCACTTGCCGTGTGGTAGCAGAGAGAACAGTCTATGACTAGGGTGGCTGGAGTCTTTCACAATTTTTAGGGCCTTCCTCTGATACCGCCTGGTATAGATGTCCTGGATGGCAGGAAGCTTGGCCCAAGTGATGTACTTGGCCGGTCACACTACCCTCTGTAGTGCCTTGCGGTCGGAGGCCGAGCAGTTACCATACCAGGCAGTGATGCAACCAGTCAGGATGCTCTTGATGGTGCAGCTGTGGAACCTTTTGATGATCTGAGGACCCATGCCAAATCTTTTCAGTCTCCTGAGGGGGAATAGGTTTTTTCATGCCCTCTTCAYGACTGTCATGGTGTGCTTGGACCATGTAAGTTTGTTGGTGATGTGGACACCAAGGACACTTGAAGCTCTCAACCTGCTCCACTGCAGTACCGATGAGAATGGAGGTGTGCTCGGTCCTCTTTTTCCTGTAGTCCACAATCATCTCCTTTGTCTTGATCACGTTGAGGGAGAGGTTATTGTCCTGGCACCACACGGCCAGGTCTCTGACCTCCTCCACTCCCCGTTGTTGTCGGTGATCAGGCCTACCACTGTTGTGTCATCGGCAAATGTAATGACGGTGTTTGAGTCGTGCCGGGCCGTGCAGTCATGAGTGAACAGGGAGTACAGGAGGGGGCTGAGTACGCACCCCTGAGGGGCCCCTGTGTTGAGGATCAGCGTGTCGGATGTGTTGTTACCTACCCTTTCTACCTGGGGGCGGCCCGTCAGGAAGTCCAGGATCCAGTTGCAGAGGGAGGTGTTTATTCCCAGGGTCCTTAGCTTATTGATGAGCTTTGAAGGCACTATGGTGTTGAACGCTGAGCTGTAGTCAATGAATAGCATTCTCACGTAGGTGTTCCTTTTGTCCAAATGAGAATGGGCAGTGTGGAGTGCAATAGAGACTGCGTCATCTGTGGATCTGTTGGGGCGGTAAGCAAATTGTAGTGGATCTAGGGTTTCTGGGAAGATGGTKTTGATGTGAGCATTGACCAGCCTTTCAAAGCAGGCTACAGACGTGAGTGCTACGGGTCGGTAGTCATTTAGGCAGGTTACCTTAGTGTTCTTGGGAACGGGCACTATGGTGGTCTGCTTAAAACATGTTGGTATTACAGACTCGGAYAGGGAGAGGTTGAAAATGTCAGTGAAGACACTTGCCAGTTGGTCAKYGCATGCTTGCAGTACACGTCCTTGCAATCCATCTGGCCCTGCGGCCTTGTGAATGTTGACCTGTCTAAAGGTCTTACTCACATCGGCTGCGGAGAGCGAGATCACACAGTCTTCCGGTACAACTGGTGCTCTCATGCATGCCTCAGTGTTATTTGCCTCGAAGCGAGCATAGAAGTAGTTTAGCTCCTCCGGTAGGCTCATGTCACTGGACAACTCTCGGCTGTGCTTCACTTTGTAGTCTGTAATGGTTTGCAGGCCCTGCCACATCTGATGAGCGTCAGAGCCGGTGTAGCAGGACTCGATCTTAGTCCTGTATTGACGCTTTGCCTGCTTGATGTTTCGTCTGAGGGCATAGTGGGATTTCTCATAAGCTTCCAGGTTAGAGTCCCGTTCCTTGAAAGTAGCAGCTCTAGCCTTTAGCTCAGTGAGGATGTTGCCTGTAATCCATGGCTTCTGGTTGGGGTATGTACGTACAGTCACTGTGGGGGCGATGTCGTCGATGCACTTATTGATGAAGCCAATGACAGATGGGGTGTACTCTTCAATGCCATTGGAGGAATCTCAGAACATATTCCAGTCTGTGTTAGCAAAACAGTCCTGTAGCTTAGCATCTGCTTCATCTGACCACTTTTTTATTGATCTAGTCACTGGTGCTTCCTGCTTTAATTTCTGGAATCAGAAGGATGGAATTAGGGTCAGATTTGCCAAATGGAGGGTGAGGGAGAGCTTTGTATGCATCTCTGTGTGTGGAGTACAGGTGGTCCAGAGTTATTTTCCCTCTGGTTGCACATTTAACATGCTGATAGAAATTAGGTAAAACTGATTTTGTCACGCCCTGATCTGTTTCACCTATTCCTGTTATTGTCTCCACCCCCTCCAGGTGTCGCTTATTTTCCCCAGTGTATTTATCCCTGTGTTTCCTGTCTCTCTGTGCCAGTTCATCTTGTATGTTTCCAAGTCAATCAGCATTTTTCCCGTTTGCCTTCTTTTTGCATTCTCCTTTTTCTAGTCCTCCCGGTTTTGCCCCTTGCCTGTTTCTGGACTTTGTACGCACCTGCCTGACCATTCTGCCTGCATTGACCATGGGCCTGTCTGCCACTTTGTACCTCCTGGACTCTGATCTGCTTTGACATTTTACATGTCCACGATCATTCTCTTGCCTACCCCTTTGGATTAATAAACATTGTAAGACTCAAACCATCTGCCTCCTTTGTCTGCATTTGGGTCTTGCCTTGTGCCTTGATAGATTTAAGTTTCCCTGCATTAAAGTTCACGGCTACTAGGAGCGCCACCTCTGGGTGAGAGTTTTCTTGTTTGCTTATGGCGGAATACAGCTCATTCAATGCTATCTTAGTGCCAGCCTCTGACTGTGGTGGTATGTAAACAGCTACAAAGAATACAGATAAAAACTTTCTCGGCAGGTAGTGTGGTCTACACTTGGTCATTGTTAAAGGTTCACTCCAATGCATGAGGCCAAATTCTAACTTGAATAATGTCGTAATTACACAAGGTTCCATGCAACTGATTTAAATGAAATATTTTAGTAACTGTCTGAGAAAGCTTATGTATATCGCCAGTTCATTATTTCCCCTCAATGAACACAATACGGATTGCCCCAGGAGACGCAAGACAGTACACATTGTGTAGATGTCTGTAGGCGATAGAATGTCTGCTGGATGGAGCGAAGCGACTAGTGCCAGAGACTCCTGACCGACCAGTTCACCAGGGTCCCTTCTGCTGCTCTTCTCACCTCCCTCCCTCCTCCCTGCTCCTCCCCCCTTCCCCTCCCTCCTCCCTCCCTTCCTCCTCGCCTCCCTCGCCTCCTCCCTCACCTCCCTCCACCTCCCTCCTCCTCCCTCCCTCCCTCCCTCCCTCCCTCACCTCCCTCCCTCCCTCCCTCCATCCCTCACCTCCCCCCTCCCGCCCACACCCACACCACACACCACACACACCACACACAGACTCGAACACACCAACACACACCACCACAACCACCACACCAACACACACAACCACCCACACACACCACAACCACCACACACCACACAACACACACACACCACAACACACAGCACACACAACCGGCTCACTGAATCCCTGTATACCCCCTGCCTGCTGCCCTCTGGCACTCAGCTACCTTTTTACATATGCACGGGGTGAACTTTTGACCAGGGCTCTCCAGTGTGACATTAGCCAGGAGGATGAGGGGGAGAGAGACGAAGAGAGAGCCAGAGGCCTTAACAAGTTCCTGGGAGGCTCTGGGCCTCATCTCGCGTGCCACTGGGGGTAATTCCACTGTGTCGCTAAGGGGCTATTCAGTGATTTAAATGTGACTCGGTTCCCRCTCCCTCATCAGCCCCCTCCTTAGCCCCAATAACCTCTTATCCTCCAACCCTTGTCGTCATCTGTTCCCCCTGTACCCCACTCTGCTCCCTACCTCCTCCAGGCAGCTGGCATTGGGACTGTGGCGCGTCTCACAGCCCTTGAATGATGTCTCCCCGCTCGGCTAATAAGGGTCCCACTTCACCCGCTTCACCGAGGGGACTGCAATTTAATGAAGTGCCTGACAAGCCGCTCCGCCAGATTCTCTGGTGTCTCAGGCTCTCGCTCCAACAGATTCCCCTCACTCCCCTCCTCCACCTCCCCTCTACCTCCCCTCCTCCACCTCCCCTCCTCTACCTCTCCTCCTCCACCTCCCCTCCTCCACCTCTCCTCCTCCTAGTACTCTGAAGGAGAGTCTCAGAGGCATGCTGGCTGCCACTGTAGCGGTGAATTTCCCCGGTAAGGCTGTTGGTGGGGTTAGCCGTTGTTATCGACGGGAGGTGAAGGAGGCGGGAGAGAGAGGGGGGAGCCAGGGGGGTGGTGCGCTGGCAGAGTGGGTGACGTGGCGGCCTTGCCGTGACAGCCGCCCAGCGCCGTGGTCGCTCAAGTGGAACATGGTGGGTAGAGGTCCCACACCCCAGGCTCCCTCAGCCTCCTCCAGAGCAAATGAGCTGCCAGGCCAAACTAATGGAGTCCTAATTGGTGATTAGGAGAGAGGGAAAGGTGAGGGAGCGTCTCACATAGCAGGCTGCTGTGGTGCTGGAAAGCAGTAGGCTGC
>NW_019942710.1:108828-109123 GCF_002910315.2 Salvelinus sp. IW2-2015 | reverse complement strand
GAAGTCAGCTGCAGCTCTATTCACTAACACAGAGAGAGAAGTCAGCTGCAGCTCTATTCACTAACACAGAGAGTGAAGTCAGCTGCAGCTCTATTCACTAACACAGAGAGAGAAGTCAGCTGCAGCTCCATTCACTAACACAGAGAGAGAAGTCAGCTGCAGCTCTATTCACTAACACAGAGAGTGAAGTCAGCTGCAGCTCTATTCACTAACACAGAGAGTGAAGTCAGCTGCAGCTCTATTCACTAACACAGAGAGAGAAGTCAGCTGCAGCTCTATTCACTAACACAGAGAG
>NW_019942710.1:105355-108803 GCF_002910315.2 Salvelinus sp. IW2-2015 | reverse complement strand
AGTAAGTCAGCTGGCGCTCTATTTCACTAACGACGAGAGAGAGGAAGTTCAGCTGCAGCTCTATGTGTTTGGTACACAGCAGCAACGTGCTTGGACTAGTGTTAGCTTGGTAAATAACTCTTGTTTTATGACTGTTCTGCACAGAACAAGGCTGTGTCTATTGTATGATAGGTGTCAAAATAATCCTTGTCAGGTCATGTTGACTAGGGATTTCGTGTGCATTTATGTCAATGTGATGCCAAACCTCTAAATACATTCCTGCATTCTTGCTGTTATTTTGGGTATTCTTTCAGTAAAGCAGTTACTCGTGCTTCATACGGAGACATGTTCCGTAGGAGAAGGAGCGGCTGGTAGGAGTGAGCAACCTAAGACCTACAGTTGGCAAGAACATACACCTATCTGGTAGTCTGCTGTCATGGTATAAGTCCATCAATCCTTCAATAGGAGGAGTCACTTCAGCCCTCCTAACAACTTCTGTCCGCATTATTAAATTATGACAGAGGACAGAGGCTCTCTTGTAGCAGTGTGGGGGGCATTTATGGTTGTGCAGTAAAACACTCACTTCATCGTGGTTGAGAAAGTACAATTGAGTGATAAGATCCGATGAGCACAGCGATCCCTGCTAGAATATCAAGTTGAGCGTCACGAAACTGAACCCTGTATGTGAAACGGAACGGCACCGCGAGGCCCGTCAGGGCTGGTGCTGGCTCTGTGTGTAGTAGAGTGTTTTTATGAATGGGGAAGGCGAGGCAGGCTCTCCAACAGATAATGGTTCAGGTGGATAAGGGTGATGTCTGCTTGGGGGG
The DNA here is from genome assembly GCF_002910315.2 of Salvelinus sp. IW2-2015. Lineage (NCBI taxonomy): Eukaryota > Metazoa > Chordata > Actinopteri > Salmoniformes > Salmonidae > Salvelinus > Salvelinus sp. IW2-2015. The sequence continues at coordinate 107,997 of NW_019942710.1, read as the reverse complement.
ACGCAAAATGGCGGTGGATTGGAGTGAAGTGAGAATGGACCTAATCATCGGCTGTCTATCTTCCTCTCCACTTATTAGGAATCCCATGGGGCACGATTAGGAGGGGCAGCGGGGCATTCCATCATTCTCAAAGCGAACTGAGCCATGTGTATGTTGAAGGAGCTGCCTAGTTCTCACCCTTCCTTCATATCGCAGCACAGGAATGGTAATTTTAGTCTGCGTTTTAGTTCCCTCCCTCCCTCCTCCTCCCCTCCTCCTCCCTCCCTCCTCCCTCCCTCCTCGCCTCTGGTGTAGGAGGTCCTGGGAAATGGCCATCCCTCCCTACGCTGTCCTTCCTTCCTTCCTTCCCTTACTTGTCCCTTCCCTCTTGTCCCTCCCTCCCTCCCCGGTTCTTTTCTGAATCGTCAGTATTGCTCCTCATTTTTGGAGTGCTGAGGGTTTAATTGGATGTCAAACTACATGACACACCGAAGAGAGGCAGGCAAGAGGCAGGAGGAAGGAGAAGAGGCTATACGTGAAGTAACTGGGTAGCAGTATGAGGGGCTTTTGTGTCCTGTTCTTATAGTCCAAGAGAGGAAGTTGAGAAATTTAAAATCACCAATAAATGTATTAAACTGTTTTCATTTGGGTGAAATTGAACCCCAACCTGAAAACGCCTATCCAGGGTGCATAGGCAGGTGTTTGTAAGAACGCATGTAGAAACATGAATGCCTGTGAAATTCCCCACAGGATGGCCGTACAGGCAGTGGAAGTGGCCACGTCAGGATGTTCTCGAGTGTAGTGTAGACCTTTGGGATCTCAGACCATGCAAAATCTTTAAGCTTCATGCGGGGGGATAGGGTGTCTCCTCTTAGACTGTCTTGGTGTGTTTGTACTCTCGTTGGTCCCTGTCCGGGCGCCAGAGAATGGCAAGACTCATCCTTCGCGTTCTAAGAATAAACCTTGTGTCTGAATGGATGTAATGCCTTGATGTTTTTATGCAGGGCTTTCAACAGATTGCACAGTCCATAAAAGTGCCCCCAAAACCGGTGTGATCTGCACGCAGCATCTTAAACCGGCTGCCGCAACGGCATTGGGTTGCCAAGCCGCAGTGGAGAGAGGGGTAGTCTAATGTCTGAGACACTCTTAATTAACTGGCTGATTTCATGCTCCCCATTTCTGTCAGCACAGCTTCCGTGGACGATGCCTCTACCTTGGAACATCCCACATGGGTGCATCTGGCGCGATTAATGAAACCTTCAGAGGAATTCAAGCGGTCTTCAAATTCCTCAATCATGATTGGTGGGGGAAATTGATATGCACCCGCTATTGGAAAGACCCACGCCAGAGCTCTTAGATTTGGGTCCCACACTAAAGAGTTAGAGTGGAACGTAAGGAAAGAGCATAGACACAGATCACGCAAGCAAGCATGGCACGCACACACAAGTGCACACACGCCCAGCTATGAAAAGCCAGCAATCCCATTTGCTAATATTGACATGGGTGTCCGCCGCTCAATCTTGTTACAAGGATTATAGTCTATATAGATGCCATTTCATAGGCTAAAACACACACCGCGCGTTCGGCCTCGGTGGGCTGTCTTGAGGCCCCCTGCCTTCTTTAGCCCGTTTGGCTGGGCTGATTGGCGAGGGGGAACTCTGTAATGGTTTTTAATGTTGTGATCACTGGAGGCCGGCGTAGAGTGCATCTCAATCGATCCCACATACACATCAACTGACTTTGGCCACAAGGTGGCGATTGGGCTTCCAGCTACATACTGTAACAGGGGTCTTTCCAATACCAGGTTGCATTGGCTAGGGTATATGATTACACAATACTCTTAAGTGGTCCTTCCATTATGTCCCGAAGATATCTTAGTGGTATGGCTACATCTCTTTTTCCTATCCTCATGTGGAGAATAGTGGGGGTTGTTCAAGGTATCTTCTTTAAACACACAAATTCCAGCTTACCGACAGTCACCTTACTCCCTTTCCCCTCCTGACTGAGCCATGTCAAAAACGTGTCCCCTCCAAGATTACGTATTTCGATTCTAATATAAAAGCTCATTGCTAAATAAACAGAAACAGCAACACAAAAGCCACAGTGAACCTTTACATAATCCTTTAAATTGAATATCTAGTGGTGGTGGTTGGAGGTTCTCTTTTTAATTGAATCCCTGGCTGCTGGTGTGACTGCATGTGGCGGAGTGGGGCCCTGTCCAGATAAAGTGTCATTGATCCTTTATTAAAGCTCAACACAGAGAGAGAAGTCAGCTGCAGCTCTATTCACTAACACAGAGAGAGAAGTCAGCTGCAGCTCTATTCACTAACACAGAGAGAGAAGTCAGCTGCAGCTCTATGTGTTGGTACACAGCACAACTGCTTGGACTAGTAGTAGCTTGTAAATACTCTGTTTTAGATGTTTCTGCACAGAACAAGGGCTGTGTCTATATGTAGATAGGTGGTCAAATAATCTGTCAGTCATTGACAGGGATTCGGTGTCATTTATGTCAAATGTGAGCCAAACCCAAAACTATTCATTCTTGCTTCAATTTTGTATTTTTCATAAAGCATGTATGTCTTGCATACTACAGTTGCCAAGGATAAGAAGCAGGTTAGGAATACTAGACACACAGGGAAGAACATCCTTCTGAGTGTGTCATT
>NW_019942710.1:62244-104315 GCF_002910315.2 Salvelinus sp. IW2-2015 | reverse complement strand
TGGGTTGCCAAGCCGCAGTGGAGAGAGGGGTAGCTAATGTCTGAGACCACCTTAATTAACTGGCCTGATTTCATGCACCCCCATTTCTGTCAGCACAGCTTCCCGTGGACGCATGCCTCTACCTTGGAACATCCCCACATGGGTGCATCTGGCGCGGATTAATGAAAACACTTCAGAGGAACTTCAGGGTCTTAAATCTCCTAATCATGTTGGTGGGGGGAAATTGATATGCACCCAGCTATTGGAAGACCAACGCCAGAGCTCTTAGATTTGGGTCACACTAAAAGTTAGAGTGGAAACGTAAGAAGAGCATAGACACAGACACGCAAGCAAGCATGCGCACGCACACACAAGTGCACACACGCACAGCTATGAAAAGCCAGCAATCCCATTTGCTAATATTGACATGGGTGTCCCCGCTCAATCTTGTTACAAGGATTATAGTCTATATAGATGCCATTTCATTAGGCTAAAACACACACCCGCGTTGGCTCGGTGGGGCTGTCTTGAGGCCCCCTGCTCTTAGCCCGTTGGCTGGGCTGATTGCGAGGGGGAACTCTGTAAATGGTTTTAATGTGGATCACTGGAGGCGGCGTAGAGTGCATCTCAATCGATACATACACATCACTGACTTTGGCCACACAGGTGGCGATGGGCTCCAGCTACAGTACTGTAACAGGGGTCTTTCCAATACCCAGGTTGCATTGCTAGGGTATATGATTACACAATACTCTTAAAGTGTCCTTCATATGTCCCGAATGATATCTTAGTGGTATGGCTACATCTCTTTTTCCTATCCTCCATGTGGAGAATAGTGGGGGTTGTCAGGTATCTTCTTTTAAACACACAATTCCAGCTTAACGACAGTCACTACTCTTTCCCCTCCTGACTGAGCCATGTCAAAAACGTGTCCCCTCCCAGATTACGTATCGATTCCTAATATGAAAAGCTCATTGCATAAACAGAAACAGCAACACAAAAGCCAGTGAACCTTTACATAAATCCTTTAATTGAATATCTAGTGGTGGTGGTTGGAGGTTCTCTTTTTAATTGAATCCCTGGCCTGCTGTGTGATCTGCATGTGGCGGAGTGGGGCCCTGTCCCAGATAAAGTGTCATTGATCCTTATTAAAGCTCACCTCTGGGTTCGCCGCCGCCGACTCACGGAGAAAATTAAATGTGTTCATGGTGCATACACTTACTGCCTGCATGGCAGGGCTGAGAGAGAAAGAAAGAGAGAGAGAGAGAGAGAGAGAGAGAGAGAGAGCAAGAGAAAGAGAGGGACAGCAAGAGAGAGCGAGGGAGAGCAAGAGCGAGAGAGAGATGGGGGGGATATCATGAAAGTTAATTTGCAAAATTATTTTTCCCCGGAAATTTTGCACAAAGTAATTGTTGGTGTGACCATTCGTTCTGCATATACAGACAAACAGCCTAGCTTATTGGAGATACTGTGTATCAGTGGTTTGGAGACCAATAATGTCTTTGCCTCACACATCATTGGCAGAGCAAGAAAGGGGAGCAGACAAATTGGATGCTAAATGGCAAACATGTGCGCTCCAATGCGTAATCACTGTATTTTCCTTGCTTTTTTTGTATCATAAGTAAGAGGACTACTTTACTGCATGTAATTCATTTTCACCCAGTAAACATGTTTAGTGTGACAGTTTACATTGCTTTTTCTCTGCTCTCCTCACTTATATTTAATGGAATTTTACCCTCTAGGCTCCTCCACCTGGGGTTTTATGTTAATTTAGTTTTTTTCTTGAGAAAAACAGAGACAATGTTAATGATTCAAGTCTCAATATCTATCAAGTCTCAATGACTCATGTGTTGAAAAAGGACATTTCTGTCAAAATGTCATGCAGCGCCTTGTGTCACCATCGCAGATTTCAGAGAAACAACAAATGCCGGTAGATATAAGTGTCTTRTATCGACTGAAAGCTTAAATTCTTGTTAATATAACTGCACTGTCCAATTTACAGTAGATAGGGGGCTATCCCTAAGAAGTTTAAAGTTAAAGTAAAAGTCTCCATTTTATCTTAATTTTCTGTATATGTACTTTAGCCCCAGGAGAATAGCATCTTCTGTGAAGAGCAGATTTTTTTATTTTACCCGATCCTAAACTCTTCCCTTCTGATTGGCTGATATAGAACTACTGAGCGAGGAGGAGAGGAGCAGAGGGACCAGTGTTGATTAGATATTATCTGCTTTGATTAGGCCAATGATATCATGTGAGGTCGATCCTCTGATTGCTGGACATTGATCAGTGTTTCCGTTTGTTTGGAAGAGGGCATTAGCCACGCACTGCGTGCCTATTGGATTCTCTGTTGTCTGAGGAAGATGCAGCAGAGAGCTGGGTATTTCCATCACGCCTTATCAATACAGCCGACATGCACATCAATGAAGGAACATCGTCCTACTCGCCCCCTGCCATGTGTCGCTGTGTGTGTTTGTGTGTGATTGTGTGTGTGTGTGTGTGTGTGCTTGCATGTCTGTTTCAGTGCATGTTCGCTCATATCAGCGATGGCCTCCCTCTATAGAGTGTCTATAGATAGAGTGTCTGTAGTGTCAGTGATTCCCGGTCTTTGTCTGTGGCTACCTTGCTGACTGTTATTACCATGGTGGGCCTCCCTCTCAAAAGCACTCGTACATAGACTGAGTTAAATCAATGGGAATTAACCTGCAAGCCCATCTACATACGTATCCCTTGCCACTGGTTCTCTCCCTGTAATTTCATCAGTTTCCAGCCCAAACCCTGAGACTTACTCAATAAGATGGAGCGCGCTAATAAATTTCAACATATCCACACTCAATGGAAGGGATGGTAGAGAGAGAGGATGAGGGAAGTGAGGGAAGAGGGAGAGAATAAATTGGTCAGTGTATGACCATGCTCTGGGAGGGATGTTAGGGTGTTTGGGGTGTATGATGTTTTGTACGGTTCTGTGCCACACCACCGTGCTAGCTGTATGATTGTCTGGCATCATCATCTGCTGTGTTTTCTCTTGATGTGACTTGTAAGGGCAGTCTTCTTTACTGTGTGGGTTGTAAGGAGAGTCTTCTTTCCCTGTGGGCTGTCTGTGTTAATCCCGACACAGTAATGTCAATTCAGCACATGTCCTTTCCTCTGGGCATACTCCTCCTGCCTGTGTGTGCGCACTTGCTCATGTGTTCACCTGTGTACGTGAGCATGTGTGTGTCGGTGCCAGATTCTGTGTGTTTTTAGCTGTATGACTAGGTCTGTATGTGGTAATATTCTCTGAATATCATATTCCTTTTTTTTTACAAACACACCTTCCTAAACGTTGATTGACTGACTTAATTTTGCCTTTCAAAACCCTGCTGTAAGATCCCAAATGCTTCTAGTGAAAGCGCCCATTTATCCAATAAGCGACTGGGAATGTGACGGCTGGTTGAGCATGCTTGGGGCGGCAGGTAGCCTAGTGGTTAGAGTGTTGGGCCAGTAACCAAAAGGTTCCTAGTTCAAATCCTTGAGCTGACAAGGACAAATCTGTCGTTCTGCCCCTGAACAAGGCAGTTAATCCATTGTTCCTAGGCTGTCATTGTAAATAAGAATTTGTTCTTAACTGACTTACCTAGTTAAAAAAAGGTTAAATAAGAAATAGAGGTGAGGGGAACAGTCCATTTCAGCCCCGTGTGAAGTGGTCTCAGCTGAGGGAAAGGTAACGCATTTACTAGTGAACACAAATCGGTTTACGTGATACCATTTGTAATTGTGCTCGGGCAGGCATGGCAGACTGACTTTTATGGCGCTATATATTCAGCGAGACCCACCTGCAAATGGCTTTGTGCATGTGACCTTTGAGCCCCCAGAGCACTCAGGTAATAAAAAGTTAAAAGCGCTAGCGTAGCCGCGGGGAAATGCATGTCGTACCAACATTAGCATAAGGGAATTGTCTTTCTGACAGACAAACAAGTGTTGAAACATGGTGGCTGAGGTGTAATACCCTGGCCTGGGAGACCGGCTGGGTGGGTTTGGGCTCCTAAGTTGTTAATGTGGGTGTTTAATGAGAGATAGGGATCGAGATAAACAGAGTACTGTGTGTACTGACACAACTCAGGTGTCCTACAGTAGATCAGTGGTTCGGGTGTGCTTGTCCGGGGCTACAATCAAAATGTACTGTTGGGGGTATTTGATGACCGGAGTAGGGAACCACTGTCCTAGGAGTTTATAATGAACAAATGTCAACGACCCCCCTAACAAAGCCCAAGAACTCTTGTCCAGGTCTAGCTTTCAGTGRACAYCACCTCTCCAGTAAGAAGGCTCATTTCAGTTCGCTGTTTGAAAATACTGTCTCCTTTTTGTCTCTGCATGGTACAGTAGCATGTGGAATACCCTGGTGTCCTCTCATGCCTTTCCATCAGCCTCTTAACCACATTCTCCCATGCTTTCTCTATTTGATCCAATTAATTTACTGAAACCCAGTGAGATTTGATCGCTTCTTAATCTTCTAGGCTTGGTTTGAAACGTGACGACCTTGACGTTCTACAATTTTCCGTGCTTGTCCCCAAAAGGCCCTGGCTATAGTATCCCATTCCACTGGAGCCTCTTACATATGTCATCCACTTTACACTTTCTACATCAGATGTGTCTGGACCTGGAGATCAGCTTCATACAGGTTAAACCTGAATCTGAGAGAGTGTGAGAGTGTGTCCCTGTTTCCTTSTCTCCAACATCCAATGTCACTGCTATGTCACCTTGGGACTTCTCAGACTCCTTCATAGAGGATGATCCACACTCGTTCTCTCCCAGTCTTTCATTCTTCCTTTCTCTTTTTCTCCACTGACCCTGTCTCCAGTGAAGCGTGTATTGAGCTTACATGTGAAGAATAGCTGTATTACTGACTGCCACCATTGATTCAGTGCTGTCTTTGCCAATGCTAAGACAAAGTGCGAATAGAGGGTGTAAATCAAAATGATGCGCTTTGAATGAGCATCAGTTCTCAATTGTGTAGGGGATTAATGATTTGTTAATACCATTGATTCCTCGATGATTTCATCTGCAGTAAAACAGCCCTGTTTCTACAGTGGAGGGTTAGCTGGCTGTGTGGTTTAACCTCCATGATTTCATCTGCAGTAAAACAGCCCTGTCTCTACAGTGGAGGGTTAGCTGGCTGTGTGGTTTAACCTCCATGATTTCATCTGGAGTAAAACAGCCCTGTCTCTACAGTGGAGGGTTAGCTGGCTGTGTGGTTTAACCTCCATGATTTCATCTGGAGTAAAACAGCCCTGTCTCTACAGTGGAGGGTTAGCTGGCTGTGTGGTTTACCTCCGTGTAGCCATGTAGCCAGTACATCACGGGCCAAGCTTCCTGCCATCCACGACCTCTATACAGGCGGTGTCAGAGGAAGCCCTAAAAATTGTCAAAGACTCCAGCCACCCTAGTCATGACTGTTCTCGTCTGCTACGCAAGCGGCAGCGGTACGAGCGCCAAGTCTAGGTCCAAGAGGCTTCTAAACAGTCTTCTACCCCACGCCATAAGACTCCTGAACATCTAATTCAATGGCTACCAGACTATTTGCATTGCCCCCCCCCCCCCCTTCTACGCCTGCTGCTACTCTCTGTTATTATCTATGCATAGTCACTTTAATAACTTGTCCCACAATGTGCATATTACTCAATTACGCTCGACACCGGTAGTCCCCTGGCACATTGACTCTGGTACCAGTACCCCTGTATTATAGCCCCGCTATTGTGTTATTTACTCTGCCTGCCTTTAAATTGTTTGTTATTCTTATCTCTTACTTTTTTGGGGGTATTTTCTTAAAACTGCATTGTTGGGGCTTGTGGAGTAAGCATTTCACTGTAAGGTCTACACCTGTTGTATTCGGCGCATGTGACAAGTAAAATGTAATTTTATTTTATTTTATTTGACTGGTGGTGATGTCACTGACCGCTTTACATGTGTAGGATAAAGGACATCTATACCAATGGTGCTCAATAGTTTTTGTGGATAGACACCATGTCATGTGTGGTGCAATGTTTCTATCACCTACCCTACCTCGACAGAAGAAAATGAGACCACCACCTACAGAATGAACCTCAACTCAACCACTGATGCAGGGTCAGCTATTTCCCCATCCCCATAATGTTAGAATACTCATTAGCATCATCTGATTCTAGATCTGTGGTTAGGAGAGACTTCTACCTGGATCATACAGCTGAAGGGCCCCTTCTCTCTCTCTCTGCGGCAGATTCACTATGTCGATAGCCCCACCGGGCACAGGCCTGGCTGCAGTTGGCTGACAGAATAGGAGAAATTAGGCTTCCCTAATGAAGGCAAATTGTGGAAATGTGTTCCATCAGAACCCATTAGCACTAATTAAGTTGTTTTCATGCTCGGCTGCCTCGCTTTCATCTGCATGCTCATACCGTATGAGTTTCAAAAAGAGAGAGGGAACGAGGAAAAAGGAAATGTTTAATCTCTCCAAAAGGAGATCAAGATGTTTTGTAACAAAGATGGCTAAGCACTAGGTCCTAATGTCTCCTACCCCTCCTGCTCCTGAGTCACTCTGCCTCTCTCTGTGTCTCTCTAACCCCCTGTGTCTGTAGAACGTGTTGAGTGACCCCTCTCTGGCCCGAGTCTTAATGGTCCCAGGCTAACAGATGACTGATTGTGTTGCTCTAGTCTGTGTGGCCCCTGTGTCAAATCTGCCTCTGGGACCTGGAGAGCCACTGTTGTAGTTGACTAATCCTCCATCATACAGACACAGTCTTCCTTTTAGTCACAGACTGAAAACACCCACAATCCTCCACATAGGGACAAGCGACGTCCCAGCGTGTTGGCGTTCATTCTTCCACCTTGTCTTTCTCAATCGGCCTGCTGGGTAGTGGAGAGGATCAACGTGTGGTGGCCGCCGGCAGATTAAGCAGCGACATTTTAAATGTCGCTGCAATCTGGGATACTTGGGACGTCCCAACTCTGACGTTACCCAATTGAAGTTGATGGTTTAAGGTAAGGGTTAAGGTYAGGGTTTAGGATAGGGACGTCCCAAGCATTCCGGGTAGCACTAACCTTTTTCAAATTAGAGGGGTGCAACTTCATCAAAAGTTTCTGTTTCCTAGATACTGAGTAAAGCTGTTGTACACATTCAGAACTCAACTGGGATTTAGATTACTCTGCTGTCTCTCTCTCTCTCTCTCTCTCTCTGTCTCTGTCTCTCTCTCTCACTCTCTCTCTCTTTACCCCCTGCCGTGCCAAACCTTCAGCGCCTCTCTCTCTCACTCTCTCTCTCACTCTCTCTCTCACTCTCTCTCTCACTCTCTCKCTGTTCTTTGATCTAATCCTCTTTTCCTAGGCTTTACCTTGAACAGTGAAAGCTTCTTTCTGTGGTCATAAATCCAATGTCAGTTCAACGTTATAAAAGTTTACCATGTCAACTCTCCAACAAACACCCAACAAACGTCTTATTCTTGTGAAAAGGGATTCAGAACAAACTTTAAAACTACTTCAGGGCAAACTTTGAACTCTCGCTTCAAGAACCAACAGGCTTATTTCCATTTAAATATCTTTTAAGCGCTTGGCTCCATGACAACAACAAAAAATAGTGTAACATTAATGCAAAATAAAGAAAGTTTGTTCTTTCTTACACCTGGCTAGCGGTGATGTCTGTGCTCAGAGCAATTACTACATCCTCTCTTTTGATGAAGGCTGCGTTTTCTTCCATCTCTCTCTGCGTGGAGCGCCAAGACACTTGATTAATCACGTTTGGGGAGGTGCAATTCGGAATGAAAGAGAGCCCTGTCAGGAGTTTTTCTTTTTCAAAGTCTGATTGTTTTGTTCGCCGCTCCCTCTCTCCCTCCAAACCAGGAGTGAGCCTCTTTTAAGTAACCCATGCACCAGTTAAAACAGCAGCAGGGGAAGAAGTTGCCCCCGCGTTATGGAATTACAACTTTCTCTTTTGCCCCCTCCTTAGCTAGACTTCTATTTTCATGTCTGTCCTATGGTTAGGAGATCAAAGCCTCTTTAGATTTGAGAGCCTTTGAATCGTGGAAAGAGGTTTAATTGAAATAAAAAAAGGGATAGAGCTGGAGTTTAATACGCTCCACTCATGCCTCATAACTTCTGTTGGCTGCGCTGTATGACTGCTCTCTCTCTCTCACTACCAGCGTACAACAGCAAGTTAAAGTTCATCTCCTCTATCTGCTTTCTCATAGTATTACTATTCGACAACACTTTAGTCAGTTTGGAACCAAAATAGAGCAGGCCAGGTTACATAAAGTTTCTTAATTGAGTTGCACATTATCTGGCATATTTACCCGATCTTGAAAAACTGTGCTTTACAAGGGTAACTGAAAAAGCTGTGAAACAATAAAGCCACTATTCAGTACACTGTATAGCCTTTAATCTTCTGCAACTTCAACACTCACCCGACCATGCACCCTGCAGCCCACCTTCCTGCCCCGTTGCCCCTGGCCAGGCCAGTGTGTGTGCATATGTGTGTGTGTGTGTGCACGCGTGTCTGCGTGCATGTGGCAACCACCATCATGGGCTCTAGCTACACAGGGAGAGCAGAGAGCAGGTCTGGCAGGCCGAGGGGAGACGGGTGAGGGGAGCAGCGAGGGGAAGCGTGCCCTGGCTGAGGTTTCACCTCCACTGGAGCACATCACAGCTACACAGGCTGCCTGAGTACAGCCCTGCCCAAACCACAGGCACTGTGGACCAGACTCATACTGTGCTCTAGAACAGACAGGCTCTGTGTGTTGTGTCAGGCATGCTTGAAGATCAGAAGAGTTATGAAGTGTTTGATTACACTTGGTTTCCTGGTTGTACACCTTCTGTACAATATATACTGCATAATGCTGTTGATCCACTGTAAGGTAGCCATATTTCAGGACAGACCCCCTTACTTTTGTATGTTTACTCTGTAGCGCTGCAAGTCGGTCTAAGGGGTTAAACACACTATAGTCACGTGGCTGAGCTCAACTAAACCCTAAAACACAAAGGGTGTCTTTGTTGAAGAGGAGCTGTGTTAGTGGGTGACTCAGTGTTTAGGTTACAGCCTGTTGGAGTTGGATAGTTGTGCCAGGGCTGTGGTGGTGCCACGGACCAGGGCCAGGGCCAGACCTAGTCGAGCCAGGACATGCTTCTCTCTCTGGGCTGGAAGAGAAAGCTTTGAGGGGGTGAGGGATGTGTAGCTGTCATATTAAACCTGTACACTCACTCACTTAGCTTACCACTCTCTCCAGGCGCCCCTGTTTGTCTATGCTACCGCTATGGTTCAGCAGCGAGAGCAGCAGGGAGACGAGAGGTTCAATGTACACTCCTGTCAAAAACACACTCCTCCCCTGATCCTGTAAACCAGGGGTAGGCAACTAGATTCAGCAGGCCGATTGTTGTCTGAGCGTATGGTCAGGGGCCTGGTACATAATTATAATAATTTGTACACTGCAAATTGAAAGGAGGTTGTATTTGAAAATAACAATCATTTCATACCTTGATTACATTGAGACACGATCACATATGTAACTTTTTGTATTTGTGGGAATATTTGGGAGCAGAGTTTAATGTAAATTCCAGGTGATTTTACAGTCTTTTTTGAACAACAACTAACCCCACCCCCCAAAAAAAATCAATCTGTTGTCGAACCCTGCTGTAAACAGTCCTCTAACAAAAACACACGCGCACACATGCGTAGGAACAGAAACACACACAGCAGTACTGGGTCTGCTCTGCATACTCTCACTACTACAGGCACAGTGGCTAGAGCTGAGCTGTAGGCTACCTGCTGTCGTTTCATTCATTATCTTTGTAATTAATACATTGAAGTCATATTAAGAGCCCTGATTACGGCGGCATGAATCGTTATAGTTGGATAAATTTGTAAATTAATAATCTAATATTCCACGGTAGTTAGTAGGTTAATAAGGACAGTCTTTGAGGTTCGAGGTGATTGCACTTCAATGTGATTTTTCTGCTGACTGGCCTGAAAAACAATCAGAACGTTTAGAGTAATTCTGAAGCAAGGACTTCTGTTGAGAGGAACAGTGCAGCTCCTCACCAATAGAGAGCAGTGTTGTTTAACTGCAGACCAGGACTCAGGTTCTTTGTTTGTTAAGGTATGCATGAATGTTGTTGTTTTCTCTCTCTCGCTCTCTCTCTCTCTTCCTCTCTCCCTCTCTCTTCCTCTCTCCCTCTCTCTTCCTCTCTCTCTCTCTCTTCCTCTCTCCCTCTCTCTTCCTCTCTCCCTCTCTCTTCCTCTCTCTCTCTCTCTCTCCCTACTATCTCTTCCTCCTTCCCACGGCCCGCGGCCCTCTCATCTACCTCTATGACGATCTTCTTCTCTCGCTGCTCGTTCGTCGACATCCTTTCTGTTGGTCCTTCTCTCTGCTCTTCTAGTATTGGGCGGAGATAGGCTTCCTCTTCTCATTCCTCTTCCGTATCCATCCTTTCTCGTTTCTTTAGTCCTTTCTCTTCTCTCTCTCGCTCCTCCTCTTCTTCACTACTCTTCCTCATCTCTTTTCCTCTCTCCTTCTCTCTTCTCTCTCTCTCTCTCTCTCCTGCTCTCTCTCTCTTCCTCTCTTCCTCTGTCTCTCTCTTCTCTTCTCCTTCTTCTCTGCTTCTTTCTTCTCTTCTCTCTCTTCTCTTCCTCTCTCTTCCTCTCTCCCTCTCCTCTTCTTCTCTCCCTCTCTCTTCCTTCTCTCTCTCTCTTCTTTCCCTCTCTCTTCTCTCTTTCTCTCCTCTCTCTTCTCTCCCTCTCTTCTCCTCTCTCCCTCTCTCTTCTCTCTCTCTCCTCTCTCCTTCTCTCTTCTCTCTCTCCTCTCTCTTCTTCTCTCTCCCCTCTCTCTTCCTCTCCTCTCTCTCTTCTCTTCTCTCTCTCTCTCTCTCTCTCCTCTCTCCTCCTCTCTTTTCCTCTTCTCCCCTCTCTCTTCACCTCTCTTCTCTTCTCTCTCTCGTCTCTCTTCTGCTCTCTCTCGTCTCTCCTACTCTCTCTTCTTCCTTTTACGTCCCTTCTCGTTGCCTCCTCCTCTCTTTCTTTCTTTTTCCTCTCTCTCCTTCCTCCGTCTCTACTCTTCCTCTCTCTCTCTTCCTCTCTCTCTTCTCTACCCTTCGTTTTGCTTTCCGCTGTTCACCTCTCCTCTTCTTCCTTTCTCTCTCTTCCTCTCTCCTCTCTCTCCTGTCTCCTCTCTCTTCCTCTTCTCTCATCTCTCCCTCGCTTCTCTTCTCCTTCTCCGTTGCTTTCCTCTCTCTCTTTCTCTCCTCCTCTCGCAATTTTCCTCTTCTTCTCTGACCCCTATTTGTGCTCTCCCTTTCTCCTCTCCTTCCCCCTCCCCTTTTCTCTTCCTTTCTCTCTTGCACTTACCAGTTTGCAGGCCGATGAAATCTATCGAGTGTTAGCTTCATATACCATGTCGCAAGATTACATGTTATCTTGGCAATTGATATCCAGAAGGCCCTCCGTCTTTTGTTGTTCCTCCAGCTCTTTCAATTAGATGTATTATGTATTTATATAGATGACAGTTAAGACTTACAAGAAGGAAGTTAAGTTTCATCAAGCCAGCTGCCAATTCGACTCTAAAAGGGAAATTTCGAATGGGTAATACTGTTTTTCTTCTTTCTCCTATTCCCAGGGATGTATTTTAGGCTAAATATGTAAATAAAATGAACTCTCGCTTCGCTACAACCATTAATTGCAGGTGAAATATTATTGTAATTCTAAAGCTGCAGAAGTGAATTGGACTATGATATGGCTATTGGGACTGTGATCAGAAAAAAAGAAGGTTTCTGTGTAATATACATGCAATGCGAATGTAAAACCCAGGTTTCTCTCTTGTCTGGCCTCCTGGAGCACTGCACTGAACACTATTCCATATTGGCTATCGTTGTTTATATGTATCTTATCAACTCCACTCCATCTCTACGGCATCTCCCTGAATTGTGTGTGTCCATATCTTGATCACTAGATCTAGGTTACTCTGGCCTGACGTCTGGGTAATCCCAGCATTGTTAGTCTTCTGCGTCTGGAGTCAGACAGCTCAGAGGATGAAGTGTTCTTACTACGGTCAGTTTAAGGCCTGATATGGTTGACGGGGTTAGCCTGAGATACTCACTTACGTGTGGTAGCCTCACTAAGCAGAGCCATTTGTGACTGGGCCAGATCTCTTGGGGGGCCTTTCATGGAGTATAGGAGACATACTGACCTCTGTTTTATGACTGTCATTCGTATTATGAGAAATGATGCCCATTATATATCATAATAAAGCTATCTGATTTGTGCAATATGGCACTTAACTCGCGTTTCAAAGCTCTTTTGATGAAACCGTTAGGGGAATTTAGGTGAAACCTTTAGGGGAAACTATCAAGTGTGTAACTACAGTTGAGATTCGGAAAAGTATTCAGACGCCCCTGACTTTTTTGCCACAATTTTTTTGTTACAGCCTTATTTATAAAATGAGATTAATTAAAAAACACAATTCCTCATCATCTACACACAATATTCATCTACATCAATATCCCATTATGACACAGCGAAATAGGTATCTAGAATTCTTGCAAAGAACGAAATACCTTTTTTACATTCCGTATTCGGGGACCTTTTGCTATCTCTCCCTCTCTCTTCTCTCTCTCTCCTCTTCTCTCTCTTCTCTCTCTCTCCCTCTCTCTTCTCTCTCTCTCTCTCCTCCTCTATTGCGGTCTGGTATTCTCTGTCTCTCTGTCTCTCTGGTTCTCTGTTCTCTGTTGCTGTGTGTGTGTGTCAAAACCAGTTTGACGTAAATTGACTTCAGGATCACCTGTAATCTTTTCCAAGTGGTATTGAAAATAGTTTTTGCGTTATTTTTTTCTGCTACTTAGGCCTCAGAGAGAATTGATTCATTAGTTGCTGATTAATCTGGGAGGAGTGAGCTTTTCCTTTGAAAACCCCTGATGTAGTTTATCAACTTTTCCCAATAACACATTGATGGGCATTTACACACTAATACAACACACACGCACACAGACGCACACCGCACCCACCACTCACACCTCAGCCAACACCCTCACACACAAAGGAAAAAACCAGCTGCCCCGAGAATGCCTTGGACAAAAAACAAGATCACACTGTGTAGAATATTACGCTTGCCCCCATAGCTTTTCCCACACCAATACGAGCCGGCTTCAAAAATGTTTAAATCTAATGAATACTCAAAATTGAGAGCAAGTTCATTTCAACACTGCATCGCTGCATACCTTTCAATTATTGCTTCTATGGCTTTGATGGCTATTTACGACCAGGTCTGTCTATTTTTACTCCTCTGAAAAATCGTTAGGTGGCTCAGAAGTTGTTACTTTATTCTTATATGAGTTGTTTTGCCTTTGGAGGACTGTAGTGTTGTCTTCACGTAATATATTCAACCGCTTCTTCTGATATGCTTTATTCATTCTACTGCTTGAGATTTTATGGTCATTATATGATATGGTGGAGCAAAACTGGGAAAAGGGCACCGTCATTACCATCAAAAATCTCAATAACAATTCTTGAGATTGTGGCTGCATTTCTAAAAGTGAACCACTTTCTGTTGTTTTTCCACACTCTCCCACAATCATCATTGACACGTGTTTTATGGATAATCTAGCAGATTGAAGCAACTAGCCTTTTGATTAATTTTCTCATCATGATGATGTCAGTCAATTCAACTGGATGGTCTTTGGGAATGTGTGCAATCCCGTGTTAGGCATTGTTTTTGAAAGATCAAACTCCATTGATCGAAAAGTCAAAACTCAGTTCCGAGGGGGGCCTTTTCGTTCAAGCAATAGATTCAATCAAAAATCCTGCCAAATGTATTGACTGGGGCATTCACAACTGGAGTAGGATTTATATGGAGGGGGGCGGCCAGATAGTCATGAACGCGATATGTCTGAAGGGATGGGGACAAGGTTCGATTGGGGGTAGGAATCCACTTAATGCACGGAATGCTTCCCTTCTTTTATTTTGTGCTGTCCATTTCTGACTTTCTCTATCTTTATTGTTTTCTGGCTGTTTATTCATATTTGTTGATTATTCTTAATGCTAAATGCTCACTCTTACTACTCATCATTAAGGATTGTGACATATATCCAGAATTTACTCCTAATTTTTAGTAATCACCCTGAATTGTCCTTCAAAGGGGAACAGAGAGTTGCGGCTCAACTGGAAGATGTACAGTAGTATGGAAAGTGTGTTTTGTCAGATAAATTCTCTCTCTCATCTTTGTCTCTCTATTTTCTATTGTTCTCTCTTTCTAAACAAACATAAGTATTGTCTCTAGTCGACCGTTTCTCTTTTATTGTTGTCCACTTTTATCCGTTTGGTTCATTCCAAACAGAGTTTGCCCCTGACCCTTACCGGGGCTTACTGTACGTCATCGTTGCAACTACTCCATACTCCTTCACGATTCTAGCTTAGGTACTGCCCAACGGGCAACGGTGTCATAATAGTTATTGTGCTGGGCTAAGTGTCGCGATCCCTGGGAGTGCTCGGTCTTTGGGGATAAGCGTGGGGGGTGATTTATTTCTGCTCGCCACAGTTGTGGGACCAATATATTTGGATATAAATGATTTCAGGTTCATCAATGGAGATTTGTCGCCGCTCTTGGGCTATCCATAACCTCTTGCTGCACGGCCCTGTGGTCTGACTTAAGTCTGTCACAATTGTGAGAACAACCTTGCGTCGCCTGGAGATGATCAAAACAGGATCCACTCTAAATGTCTACTGGCGCTCCGAACCTGTGATCCCACTGCTGTTCTTTCAATTAATTAAGTTACGTCCTTATAAACAAGATACCACAACTGGAAGCTACCTTCTTGGTAGTGCAGCATATGAAGGGGAGGATGAGCCGTGCACTTCAAATGGATGCTACAACTGTTAACATGAATGGTATCTCTTTTTACTACATGTATATCACATGGATGAGAAAAGGTTAATGTGCCACACAACACTTGGCGTTCATCCTTTTCACTTTCATGTTTTTAATATCTAAGCGTCATTTGCTTCATTCTCTTCCTATCTAAATTGGAGGATGGCTCAGTTTGTTTTATAAGACCTTTATCAGTCAGGGCGAAATGACCTGCCATATTCATATTGGCAAGAGTAGTGCTGGAGTCATCGGCCTTTCCTACACATTGTTATTCATCCCCACAGTCCAACCGGATTTGGACATGCGATCCGGGGAAGGGGAAGTCTTGATACACTGTGGAATGGACCGCGTAATGTTTGGTGGTGTGTATGGGCAGCCATGTTCCAACCCGGAACACTTATTCATGTCCTCAAACAACTGTTAATGCATGTCCCACTTCTTTGACATGTTTTTAACATGGCTTATTCGCTAACAAAGCGAATGTTTGTATCATTATTCGCGGGTAAATAGTGTCTTATGTTATGTACAGGGTTGGTTATGTTTTCCACTTGGCTCTAAAAGAAATGTGTATTTGATGTGTTCAGCATTTCTTATTGGTTATTCAACTCTGATGACAATAAGGGTTGTTGTGTGGCCCCGCTTGCAGATAGGGGAGATCGCGAACGTCAGGTCTTCCCAGTATGAAATGATGCGAGGGGTAGGTCACGTTCTGATTACTTGGTTTCTTATTTCTATTTTACAATGTGTCAAATTTGCTGTACGTTACTGATATACATCTAGTGTGGTTATATGGTACCTGTTAGGGATTGAGGGCTTTCTGGGATGTGCTTTGGCATTATGATTGCTGTAAATATGGTTTAGGGTAGCATACACCGATGTCATGGGTCACATAAGCCACGGCTAACACCTTGTTCTTCAATGCTACAAGTTTTGCCATCGACAGCCATTCACTGTTAAGTCTGCACAACTAACGTGCTGTTTCCATTTCACCACAGGTTATTTACAACTGTTATATTTTGTATTGATTTTTGTATTTGTTTCACCCAGTAGTGAAAATGTGATTGCGGGGATTTTCCATCACAGCCATCATCACTGTTAAATCCTCCCACACTTGACGTGCTGTTTCCCTTTAAACACAGAAATAAATGCATGCTCACTGGGACACTGTGCCGAAGTGATTTATTATTTTTTAAACACATACGCATGGAAGGGTAACACTATACATTTTTACAGTTACACCACAAGCGATTCGACCTGACAGAGTTTTAAAGATGTATTTGACAGGGCCATCTCCAGAATATGACCTGCTTGAAATTCTTCTCCGTGTCAGTGAGTGAAAGATGATCAACGCCATTTCCGTTCCAGCCTCATTGACTGTGATTGTCTTCATTTCCTTCAACTCTACCCTTGTTTCATTTTTTTTTTTTAATTTCTGATATACACAATAAACAAATCATGTTGATGGGGTCTATTGATATTTAAAATTCATTATTCTAATATCTTTCGGAAGTAACAGCATTTGTCACATGACGACCAATTGCTGTGCATTTAGCAAATAAAGAAATATTTATAAAACAAGCATACATGACTACATTCATAGAAATGGTGTCAGACAAAAATCCTATCAGGTCTTGCAGAGGAGAGGGGTAGGATGTGAACATAGCTGGGGCGGTCTATGTTAGGGGTGATGGATGGGGCTGGATGTAGTTGGTGAGGGATGGGGATGTGGAGTGCGGCAGAGGTAGGGGATGGTGCGTTGTGGGGTGGGCAATTCTTTGACCTTGGCCATTGATGGAACAGTAAGCGCTAGCTCAGGTATCTCACATGATACCCAGATTCATAGCGGCTTCATTACAGAAGAGAGAAGAGCCCCTCTGCCTTTCCATCTATGCAATACTAGTGACAACACTCTCCCACTGGGCTTGGGTGACAGGGGCTAGTAGCTACACTGCTGACCAGACACACACTAGACAAGGGGCGCATCCATCCACCCAGCAACCACAGCTCAGCACAATGGCTCTTTTTATCCGTTAGGCTGACAAACTCCTTTACTTGGCACCTCTTCAGGTACTTACTTATGCTATAAAGCCAGCACATTGTACTTTGTGACAGGAATGGTGAAGGTGTTTGTAGATTCAAAGTGATTATTATATTATATTGTTATGAATGACAGTTATCAGAATCTATAGTGTTATTGTGTTATTCTAATCTGACCTCATTGAGGTGCATGCATATTGTGGGACCATTCAGGACACCTAGGTTTGGAACACAACTTATCTTATACAAACAGTTGAAGTCAGAAGTTTACATACACTTAGGTTGGAGTCATTAAAACTTGTTTTTAACCACTCCACAAATTTTCTTGTTAACAAACTATTGTTTTGGCAAGTCGGTTAGGGACATCTACTTTGTGCATGACACAAGTATTTTTTCCACAATTGTTAACAGACAGATTATTTCACTGTACACAATTCCAGTGGGTCAGAAGTTTTACATACACTAAGTTGACTGTGCCTTTAAACAGCTTGGAATATCCAGGAAATTGGTTCATGGCTTTAGAAGCTTCTGATAGGCTAATTTACATCATTTGGTGTCAATTGGAGGTTACCTGTGGATGTATTTCAAGGCCTCACTTTCAACTCAGTGCCTCTTTGCTTGACATCATGAGAAAATCAAAAGAAATCAGCCAAACCTCAGAAAGAAGTGTAGACCTCCACAAGTCTGGTTTATCCTTGGGAGCAATTTACAATGCCTGAAGGTACCACGTTCATCTGTACAAAACAATAGTGCGCAAGTATAAACACCATGGGACCACGCAGCCGTCATACCGCCTCAGGAGGAGACGCGTTCTGTCTCCCAAGAGATGAACGTACTTGTGCGATAAAGTTGCAGATTTCATCCATCAGCACAACAACAGCAAAGGACCTTGTGAAGATGCTGCAGGAAACAGGTACAAACTTATCTATATCCACAGTAAAACGAGTCCTATGTCGACATAACCTGAAAGGCCCGCTCAGCAAGGAAGAAGCCACTGCTCCAAAACAACCATAAAAAAGCCAGACTACGGTTTGCAACTGCACATGGGGACAAAGATCATACTTTTTGGAGAAATGTCCTCTGGTCTGATGAAACAAAAATAGAACTGTTTGGCCCGTAATGACCATCGTTATGTTTGGAGGAAAAAGAGGGGGAGGGGCTTGCAAGCCCAAGAACACCATCCCAACCGTGAAGCACAGGGGTGGCAGCATCATGTTATGGAGGTGCTTTGCAGCAGGAGGGACTGGTGCACTTCACAAAATAGATGACATCATGAGGGAGGAACATTATGTGGATATATTGAAGCAACATCTCAATACATCAGTCAGGAAGTTACAGCTTGGTCGTAAATGGGTCTTCCAAATGGACAATGGCCCCAAGCATACTTCTAAAGTTGTGGCAAAAAGGCTTAAGGACAACAAAGTCAAGGTATTGGAGTGGCCATCACAAAGCCTGGAAACTCAATCCCATAAAAAATTTGTGGGCAGAACTGAAAAATCATGTGCGAGCAAGGAGGCCTACAAACCTGATTCAGTTACACCAGCTCTGCCAAGAGGAATGGGCCAAAATTCACCCAACTTATTGTGGGAAGCTTGTGGAAGGCTACCCGAAACGTTTTACCCAAGTTAAACAATTTGAAGGCAATGCTACCAAATACTAATTAAGTGTATGTAAACTTCTGACCCACTGGGAATGTGATAAAATAAATAAAAGCTAAAATAAATCATTCTCTCTACTCTTATTCTGACATTTCACATTCTTAAAATGAAGTGGTGATCCTAACTGACCTAAAACAGAGAATTTTTACGAGGATTAAATGTCAGGAATTGTGAAAAACTGAGTTTAAATGAATTTGGCTAAGGTGTATGTAAACTTCCGACTTCAACTGTGACTACATGTGTATCAACACAATTGTACATCATCCTGTACATGGGTGCTGTGTATTGACTGTACTGTGTAGTCCTTAAACAAACCACGTCCTTCATATTGAAGCAACTGTATGTACATATTGTTTATCGTTTCCTCTTTTTAAATGCATTTAAACCTCTCCGCCCCCACTGTAAAAATCGAACCCCTGGCTCCACTCTGAGAGCACTAGCGTTGCTAATGGTAATCCCTGAAAGCTGGGTTATTGATGGCTTTGACTCACTCTTTCTTTAATAACGGCCATGTTGTAAACCCTTTTATCATCACACTTTACGACGCAGGAAGATGACCTCAGAGACAGGACTCAGCTTCTCAATGCCTATTGGACAGCTTAGATAAATACGATGAACCTTTTGTCAAGATGCTGTATTAGACACCTGTATAATATTCCTTTTTTTTTACCCTGTAGTAAAGCTCATCTTCAGTGGTTTCTCTCATGGCTGTCTTTGTGGACATATTGTATTCAGATTTGTATGGTGCTTGTCATTGACCCAGGACGGAGCCATTTCCAATCATGTAAATTCATATCAATCATATTGGTTGATGCGTTTACAACCATGGATTTGATAGGTGTACTGTAAAGTAAGATGATGCCTAGTCCAAAACATTAGTACACCCCTGATAATTACACAGTTACACCACTCTCAAGAGATACCAATAAGACACGGCAGACGATGCTTAGTCCAAAACATTAGTACACCGCTCATAATTACACAATTACACCCCTCTCAAGAGATACCAATAAGACACGGCAGACGATGTCTAGGAGAAGCTGCATGTTGGAAGGAGAAAAGTGCATATCCGCTGTGACGGAATTTAAAAATGGCCACTGGGCACACGGCGGGAACAGATGGCGTGTTAATTTAAATGTTGGGTCTCAGATGAGAGGACATTACCCCGTGTCAACACAGAGCTGCGGTGTCTTCCCTCTTTACTGTGTATGTGTGATTGGACGTTTGTGTGTGTATTTGTGTCTGTGTCTGTGTGTTTGTGTGTACACAGAATACCCCATAATGTCAAAGAGGAATTCATAAAAAATGAAAAGCTGAAATATCTTGAGTCAATAAGGATTCAACCCCTTTGCAATAGCAAGCCTAAATAAGTACACAAGTAAACATATTCTTAAACTTCTTCGACTTGACAACAGCCAGTGAAAGTGCAGGGCGCCAAATTCAAACAACATAAATCTCATAATTAAAATTCCTCATAGAAGTATTTTACATAGAAGTATTTTACACCATTTTAAAGATAAACTTGTTGTTAATCCCACCACAGTGTCCAATTTCAAAAAGGCTTTACGACAAAAGCACACCATCTGATTATGTTAGGTCAGTACCTAGTCACAGAAAAACACAGCCATTTTCCGGCCAAAGAGAGTAGTCACAAAAAGCAGAAATATAGCTAAAATTAATCACTAACCCTTGATGATCTTCATCAGATGACACTCATAGGACTTCATGTTACACAATGCATGTATGTTTTGTTCGATAAAGTTCATATTTATATCCAAAAATCTTAGTTAACATTGGCGCGTTATGTTCAGTAATGTTTTGCCTCCAAAACATCTGGTAATTTTGCAGAGAGCCACATCAATTTACAGAAATACTCATAATAAACATTGATAAAAGTGTTATACATGAAACTTTAGATAAACTTAATGCAACCTTAATGCAACCGCTGTGTCAGATGTACGGAAAAAGCACAACATGCAATAATCTGAGTACGGCGCTCAGACACAAAAACAAGCCATACAGGTCCCCGCCATGTTGTGGAGTCAATAGAAGTCAGAAATAGCATTATAAATATTCACTTACCTTTGAGGATCTTCATCAGAATGCACTCCCAGGAATTCCAGTTCCACAATAAATGTTTGTTTTGTTCGATAAAGTCCATAATTTATGTCCAAATACCTCCTTTTTGTTCGTGCATTTAGTTCAAAAATCCAAATTCATGATGCGCAGGCCAGACGAAAGTGAAAGAGCCATCGGCATCACTCGAGCGGCATGGTATGATCAATAATCAGAACTGTTAATCAATGGTATTCTAAATAAGCATTGATCGGGCCCACAAGGTTAGCCAGCTTTATCGGTTTACATTAAGCAAAGCAACACAATAGTCAAAGCCCCAAGCCTGGGACAGGCCTAGTTAACCCCTGGTCATCCCTCTCTGGAGACAGGGAGGAAGAGAAGGAGGGATGGCCTCTCTTTCTTTAGGTGTTCTACTTCAGTATGGACAAGCTTTTAAATTATCATCCTTGTTTATTGTTGTGTTTCAGAACTAACTTCAAATAAGTTATATTATTCTGTTATATATCCTGTGACAATTTACTTGATGTATTGCAAAACCTGTTTTCCAAACTCTCCTACTTTGTCTATCGGCTGTGTTGGGTGACGAGACCATCGCTCTGCCTGCAGTGGCATCTCTTTAACATTACTGTCACGAGCTACTTCATTTAAATACAATGAAGCGCCTGTTGCATCTCATTATCGACACGGCCATGTAGACAGAGGTCACTGGTACGTGTCACCCTCACAAAACGTCCAAGTCTCCCCGGAGGCGTCCGGGTGAGAGGGGGTGAGGAGGGGTGAGGATGGTGAAGAGGATGAGGGGGTTATGGAGGGGTGAGCGGCGAGGAACACCTGCTGGCTAGGATGTCACCCAGGGGGAGGCATGTCCTCCTAATTACCCTACACTGGAACACTGGAACACAGGAACACTGGAACACAAGGCCAACTGTCATCCGGACGACTCAGATGATGTACAGAGGCAAATACTGTAGGTTTGGATGTCTATATTATTATGGTCTGTGGAATAGATGGGATATCTTTCCTATATGTTTTGGCTCTACTACTTATAAGAGACGATTATTGGCAAGGCATTTCATTTGAGAGGACAGTCATACATTATTTGTATATGCAAGTCTCTCCTGATGTTGGCAGCATCAAATTGTTTAGACATGTCTTTACTAGTGAAGCTAGTACCCTTGTGAGTATCATAGAGAGCTTTCAGCTGCCACACACTCACCCTGTGTGATGGGAGCGCTTCAATTTCACGCCATCTGGTGAGCCGACACGCTTCTCATCTTCTCCTATAAAATATGACAACTGTCCCGGTGGCGCGTTCACCCTGAAACACTGCCTGTGTGGGCAAGGGTGGAAAATAGAAGAAATAACCCTTTTAGCCTCCCCTCGCTCGAGCAGAGCGGAGCGAAATGATTAGCGTGTCGCTAACACGGAGGCTCCAGTCGTTGAGCTCTACTGTACTGTTTGTGCTTCTCTGCCAGACCCACAGCTTAGCTCGTCTCAGCCCCTGAGAGGAAGGCCTTACACGGGTACAATTCATACAAGGCATCGTTCATATGATGATTTTTTTTTAGGTTCATCAGGACAAGCCTACAGACAACAGGTATTAGCAGTAGTTAAAATTCATAAGATGTTGTTTAGTGCTTTGGGTGTGAAAAAACACTTTACAAATTAAATTAATGATTGTTATTATTATTAACAGAGATAGCAGATAAATACAATTGCAGCGGCTGTGATATTTCAGAGCTTGTTTTTCTCTTGCTCTCACCATCTCTCTCTCTTTTTCTCTATCATACACACACACACATACACGCTAAACATAAAAATAGAGTCAAGTTCGCAAACATTTGGCATGGGGCAGTTTGGGAATTGCCTGTGAGCGCAGAAAACAAAATCTGCTAATTTAGCAATTTGTATGGTCTGTTATCTATTATGCATGATATCAGTTCCTACATGGCTACTAAACACACAGAAACACAAGGAGTAGCGAGCTGTGGTGTTGATGCTGCTTTGATCTCCCAAATGTAGGATTTATTTCCCTCTCATAGCTTCCTGTCTCTCCCTCTCTCCTCCAAAACCTCTCTCCCCATAGTCTATGAATCCCCCTCTTTCCCATCTCCAGACTCCATCTCTTTCTTCCTATCTCTCTATCCTTCTCCAGCTCGTTCTCTTTGCCCTCGTGACAGCCACTGTTCCCCCTAGCCCTCCCCTCTCCTCCCCATCTCCCAGGCTATTAGAAGCTGCTCTCCTCCTTATGTCCCAGGCTATTAGAAGCTGCTCTCCTCCTTATGTCCCAGGCTATTAGAAGCTGCTCTCCTCCCCATCTCCCAGGCTATTAGAAGCTGCTCTCCTCCCCATCTCCCAGGCTATTAGAAGCTGCTCTCCTNCATCTCCCAGGCTATTAGAAGCTGCTCTCCTCCCCATCTCCCAGGCTATTAGAAGCTGCTCTCCTCCCCATCTCCCAGGCTATTAGAAGCTGCTCACCTCCCTCTCTGCTCTCCCCATGTATTACCATTAGAAGACATGCATCTTGGGAGCCCGTGGCTCTGTGCCGCGTGGTCCTCTTTGATTAATATTTTAGCAGCCGCAGGGAGGAAATGGGTCTTCCTCACAGCTCATCTGTTATGAAGGGGAGGATGCATGGAGAAGAGGAGAACGGAAGGATGATTGAAGAGGAGTGCTGGGGTCTATACTATTTGTATAGTTGTGTTGTAAAAAAATAAGGGCCTCCCGAGTGGAGCAGCGGTCTAAGGCGCTAGAGGCATCACTACAGATCCGGGTTCAAGATCGGACTGTGTTGCAACCGTCCACGACTGGGAGACCCATGAGGCGGTGCACAATTGGCCCAATCGTCCCGGCTTTGGCCGTCCGGGATGTCCTTGTCCCATCACACTCTAGTGACTCCTGTGGCTTACACAGTCGTCAGTTGGACGGTGTTTCCTCCGACACCTTGGTGCGTCTGGCTTCCAGATTAAGCGAGCAGTGTGTCAAGAAGCAGTGCGGCTTGGCAGGGTCGTGTTTCGGAGGATGCGCAGTTCTCGACCTTCGCCTCTCCCGAGTCCGTACGGGAGTTCCAGCGATGGGACAAGACTGTAACTATCAATTGGGGAGAAAAAGGGTTAAATAAGTAATAATAATAAAATGTACAAATTTAAAAAAGTTTATACTGAACAAAAATATAAACGCAACATGTAAAGTGTTTGTCCCATGTTTCCTGAGCTGAAATAAAAGCTCCCAGAAATGTTCCATACGCATAAAAAGCTTATTTCTCTAAAATGTTATTTGTTTACTATTAGTAAGCATTTCTCCTTTGCCAAGATAATCCATCCACCTGTCAGGTGTGGCATATCAATAATCTGCTTATCAGCATGATCATTACACAGGTGCATGGGGAGAATAAAAGTCCACTCTAAAATGTGCAGTTCTGTTACACAACACAATGACACAGATGTCTCAGGTTTTGAGGGAGCGTACAATTGGCATGCTGACTGCAGGAATGTCCACCAAAGCTGTTGCCAGATAATTAAATGTTAATTTTGCTATAATAAACCGCCTCCAATGTCGTTTTAGAGAATTTGGCAGTACGTCCAACCAGCCTCACAACCGCAGACCACGTGTAACCATGCAAACCATGTAAGCCATATCCGGCTTCTTCACCTGCGGGATGGTCTGAGACGAGTCACCTGGACAGCTGATGAAACTGTGGGTTTGCACAAGCGAATAATTTCTGCACAAACTGTCAGTATCTGTCACAGGGAAGCTCATCTGCGTGTTTGTCATCCTCACCTCACCTTCGACTTCAGTCGAAGTTGGCTCACCTGCCTGTTCGGGCGGTGCTCGGCGGTCGTCGTCACCGTCCTACTAGCCGCTACCGATCCCTTTTTCGTTTGTTTTGTCTTATTAGTTGCACCTGTGTCTATTTGTGTGCTTGATGAGCTTCCTTATTTAAAGTACGTTTACCCGCCCTTGTTTTGTGCGGAATTATTCTTGTGTTACGTGTGTGCGTTATTTAGGTGTGTTCGTGTTCTAGACCTGGTACCCTGTGTTTTGGGTGGTCCATTTATTTCCGCGCCCTGTGTTGTGGGCTTGCTTTTGTGCCGTATTAAAGTGCACTTTTCCCTGTGGAACTCTCTGCTCTCTGCGCCTGATTCTTCCTCACACACCTAGTCCCGCGTGACATCACCAGAGTCTTGACCTGACTGCAGTTCGGCGTCGTAACCGATTTCAGTGGACAAATGCTTCCCTTCGATGGCCACTGGCAGGCTGGAGAGTGTGCGTTTCACGGATTAATCCTGGTTTCAACTGTACCGGGCAGATGGTGGCGTGTGGGCGAGTGGTTTCCTGATGTCAACATTGTGAACAGAGTGCCCCGTGGTATCAGTGGGGTTATGGTACGGGCAGGCATAATCTATGGACAATGAACACAACTGCATTTTATCTATGGCAATTTGAATACACAGAGATACCGTGATGAAATCCTGAGGCCCATTGTCGTGCCATTCATCTGCTGCCATCACCTCAAGGTTCAGCATGATAATGCACAGCCCCATGTTGCAAGGATCTGTACACAATTCCTGGAAGCTGAAAATGAAAGTTCTTCTATGGCCTGCATACTCACCAAACATGTCCCCCATTGAGCATGTTTGGGATGCTTTGGCCCGCCATGTACGACAGCGTGTTCCAGTTCCCACCAATATCCAACAACTTCGCACATTGAAGAGGAGTGGGACGACATTCCAGAGGCCAAAATACACAACCTGATCAACTCTATGCTAAGGAGATATGTCGCGCTGCATGAAGCAAATGGTGGTCACACCAGATACTGACTGGTTGTCTGATCCACGCCCCTACCTTTTTTTAAGGTATCAGTGACCAACATGTATTCCCAGTCATGTGAAATCCGTAGATTATGGCCTAATTAATTTATTGCAATTGACTGATTTCCTTATATGAACTGTAACTCGGTAAAACTGTTCAATGTATATTCTCACATACACCAGATAAGAGCAGTAAAACACTGTTTTACAGGGTCAGCCATAGTAATACTGTGCCCTTGAGCAAATTAGGGTTAAAGTCTTTGCTCAAGGGCACATCGACAGATTTTTCACATTGTCGGCTCGGGGAATTATTTTACTGGCCCAATGCTCTAACCGCCCTAGAGGAGGCCTGGGGTCTATACTGTTTGTATAGTTGTGTGTTCAGAAGTTCTAGATGGGGGATAGGTCTGTTTGTATAGTTGTGTGTTCAAGTTCTAGATGGGGCATAGGTTTGAGATCAAGCACCTTACTACAGCTTTGGAACATTTAACATTTAAGTCATTTAGCAGACGCTCTTATCCAGAGCGACTTACAAATTGGTGCATTCACCTTATGATATCCAGTGGAACAACCACTTTACAATAGTGCATCTAACTCTTTTAAGGGGGGGGGTTAGAAGGATTACTTTATCCTATCCTAGGTATTCCTTAAAGAGGTGGGGTTTCAGGTGTCTCCGGAAGGTGGTGATTGACTCCGCTGACCTGGCGTCGTGAGGGAGTTTGTTCCACCATTGGGGTGCCAGAGCAGCGAACAGTTTTGACTGAGCGGCTGAGCGGGAACTGTACTTCCTCAGAGGTAGGGAGGCGAGCAGGCCAGAGGTGGATGAACGCAGTGCCCTTGTTTGGGTGTAGGGCCTGATCAGAGCCTGAAGGTACGGAGGTGCCGTTCCCCTCACAGCTCCGTAGGCAAGCACCATGGTCTTGTAGCGGATGCGAGCTTCAACTGGAAGCCAGTGGAGAGAGCGGAGGAGCGGGGTGACGTGAGAGAACTTGGGAAGGTTGAACACCAGACGGGCTGCGGCGTTCTGGATGAGTTGTAGGGGTTTAATGGCACAGGCAGGGAGCCCAGCCAACAGCGAGTTGCAGTAATCCAGACGGGAGATGACAAGTGCCTGGATAAGGACCTGCGCCGCTTCCTGTGTGAGGCAGGGTCGTACTCTGCGAATGTTGTGGAGCATGAACCTACAGGAACGGGTCACCGCCTTGATGTTAGTTGAGAACGACAGGGTGTTGTCCAGGATCACGCCAAGGTTCTTAGCACTCTGGGAGGAGGACACAATGGAGTTGTCAACCGTGATGGCGAGATCATGGAACGGGCAGTCCTTCCCCGGGAGGAAGAGCAGCTCCGTCTTGCCGAGGTTCAGCTTGAGGTGGTGATCCGTCATCCACACTGATATGTCTGCCAGACATGCAGAGATGCGATTCGCCACCTGGTTATCAGAAGGGGGAAAGGAGAAGATTAATTGTGTGTCGTCTGCATAGCAATGATAGGAGAGACCATGAGAGACCAACTAGGCACATATTTGAATTATATTGTTTTTAAATGGTTAACACACACAGGTAAAGATGTTGATCACATATTAAACATTTAATTACAAACCATGTAAATGATAACGTTAATGGACCAGTGCAGCCAACATTTTGTTTTTCTTGTGTTATATGCAGCTGATGAAACTAACACTGTAAAAGTGTAAAAACATTTGATAAGTGTTATTTTCCTGATAGTTGGTGGGTGAAAAGACAATCTACACCCGACCTTCTAATCATCAGGTTTGCATGGATGGGAGTTTCAGCTTTCCATGGTGACATCACCATGCAGTAATTTAGTTAATAGACCAATAAGAAAGAGAGAAAAAAAAAGAGATACCTCTCTGCCAATAACGTTTTCAGTGTTCCCTTCGCCCACTCAGACCACTCAGACAACTTCCAGACAATCCTAGCAAAAAAACTGGTTTTGCACATTTTTATGGAAATCTATTACAGTAAGGTCATTAATTGTTACTCAGATATGATTTGATATTGATATAAAAACGGCTGCATTGGGCCTTGAAAGTACATCATATTTCTAGTTGTGGGTTCAGGTGATGCATGTTTTCTGACATGCAGTATGTGACTTGGAAAAATATGACACAATGATTAAAGATTGATAAACATATGGTAAAGTTTACTGGCAAACAAATCATTCACACTACACTACTGACCTCTTTAAGCTGATGTAAAAGTCCAATCACATTTCTTGAATTGCATTGTTGGTTAAGGGCTTGTAAGTAAACATTCCACGGTAAGGTCTACACCTGTTGTATTCGGCGCATGTGATCTCACAGCAATTTCTCACGCTACTCTCTTTCCATTTCCACATTCTTCTTGATTAAATCGGCAATTGTCCCTTTCTTTTCCTCAAGTTCCTTCAACTTCTGCTTGTCTCCCTTCTCGTTGGCACGCTGAATCTGGTTCTTGAGACTCGGCTCCAAGTGAGGCGTCAAGGCGTTCTTCCTCATATTTTGGAAACATTCTGTGAGTTGAGCTCTCAGATTTTTATGGTCGTCAGCATATCTCTTGTGTCCTCTGACATGTTTCTTGTGACTGCATCTCTGTGGGCACATGGTGCATTTCTCTCGTAACATGACTTGGCAGAAGTAGGGTTGACAAGCTACGCACCCGGTATGGCAGTTCATCTCAAACACTGTGCAGGGGATTGCTACCACCTCTGAAGGGATCCTTCCATGTTTGAAACAGTCCTCCAGCTTCAAGCGTTCCACCAATACCTCTATCGTCTGCTTGGTTCGTTGGTGTTGCATTCCATTTAGCTTGTCAAAGAATCCTCTCATGCTTTTCATGCCGTTTTCCCATGTTGTCTCATAGATTTTGTCATAGAAAGAGTTTCTAGTCTGAAAGAGGTGAGTGTTGAACGTGAAGTGAACCGGAACCTTGTCGCCGAGGAGTTTGTACTCCATGATGATGTCGAGAACATCCGGTCTGGTCTCGTCAGAGTGAGTGATGATGGTGATGATGTTGTCTTTCATGTCCTTGCCCAAGAGGGACAGGAACGCGTCAAAGATGTTTCTCTGATGTTCTGTCAGACGGTTCTGCGTTGCCTTCACCACGTGGCAGACAGCGACGATGTGGTCCACTCTCTCCTCTTCCAGCAGCATTCTTAGTTTCTCTATCAAAGGTCTGAGTCCATCTCTGTCCTCTATCCCAGGTGTATCAATGATGGTGAGAGAGAAAGGCAACTCAGCGTCCTCCCAGCCAAAGATCTCATAGGCCGTCACAGCATTGGTTCTAGGATCCTGACCCCAGCACGTCTCTCTGTCTTTGAAACGCTCTGTGATTTGGAACCTGGCGTTATCCTCCCACTTAACTCTGATGGCGAAGTTGACCATAGCGTTGACTAGTGTGGTCTTCCCTGCCCCAACCTCTCCTAGGATCAGCAGGGTCTTGTTTCTCTTGCAAGGGTTGTGGTTTCCTATGGTCCATCTCCGGACTCCGTCCCTCCCATCCACATCCTTCCGCTTGGTCTTCAGCAGGTACCTTGCAGGTGGTGCTGGGTTGATCACTATGCTGTCTCTACTGATCGTCTCTTTCAATCTTGGAGGATGGTCACCGT
This sequence comes from Salvelinus sp. IW2-2015, assembly GCF_002910315.2. Classification (NCBI taxonomy): domain Eukaryota; kingdom Metazoa; phylum Chordata; class Actinopteri; order Salmoniformes; family Salmonidae; genus Salvelinus; species Salvelinus sp. IW2-2015. The sequence goes on along the minus strand of NW_019942710.1, from coordinate 75,296 downwards.
TCAGTGTGAAGTCCCTGCATGGTAGTCATAATCCCTTAGATTATTATGATTATAATTATGATTATTCCAGGAAAATAGTTTTTTATAAAATCAAGTGTATATATTTGTTGTTATTAAATATAGATGTTATAAAATGAAAATATTTTTCATTCGATTTTTATATATGTAAATGATACCTATTAGTTTCACTTACCCCAGGAACTCTGTGTTGTTGACGGTTTCCATTTCCGTTCTCAATTATGTTCAATGAACCAGATAGAGTCTGTAGAGCTGATGTATCTCAGCACCTGGACTGTAAAGAAGATATGGTTAAAAACAAGTTACAATGCTTGCGTATTTTATCACTGTAGAAATAATTTCCCCATCTACTGTATAGTAGTGACTGAGTTCAAATGAACAGAGGAGTTATATCCTGTACCTGTGAGTCCAGGAGGATAGTGGAAACCCTGTCCGGTTGTGTTGTCTTATGTTCTGCAAATAGTTCCAGTTCAACTGGTTGCTGAAGTATGTAAAACAGTAATTCTAATAAACACTTCCCAGAATGACATTGTACTACTGTATTACAGTAAACATGATGTTGCACAATCTCTTAACATAATCACCAGTACTAGATTTCAGTCAATATGAATCAGTAGGGACACAGGACCCATTAGAAAAATAAACATGCATGTGGATGTTATTAATATATACAGTATTTATATAGAGAGAGAAAAGCTATAATCATTTGGATTCTCATCTGTTTAAAAGTAAGGTCAGAGTTATGTAAACATTTTATGAAGAACAACAAGGAAGCAAAAATAAACCTTATCTTTCCTCATTCCTTGAATATGCTGTTCACAGCAGAGTAAAAGAGAGCCCAGACAGAGAGCCCAGATAAGAACTGGGTGAGATGTAGTATCGTTAGACAGATATGGTTTCAGAACTACGTCTTCGGCATTGTTAAATCATATGCAATGTTATTACCTTGATACACTGTGAGTGTATTTTGATTATGATCTGTATCATTTGTTTTGCTAGAGGAGCCATAGTTTATATTATAACTGTGTGTTGCAGTGCTGCTCTGGGTCTGGTATGTGCTCAGTGCTGGTCTAGGTCTGGTATGTATTCAGTGCTGCTATAGGTCTGGTATGTGCTCAGTGCTGCTCTGGGTCTGGTATGTGCTCAGTGTCTGGTCGTAGGTCTGGTATATGTGCTCAGTGCTGCTCTAGGTCTGGTATGTGTGCTCAGTGCTGCTCTAGGTCTGGTATGTGCTCAGTGCTGCTCTGGTCTGGTATGTGCTCAGTGCTGCTCTAGGTCTGGTATGTGTTCAGTGCTGTCTAGGTCTGGTATGTGCTCAGTGCTGCTCTGGTCTGGTATGTTTGCTCAGTGCTGCTCTAGGTCTGGTATGTGCTTCAGTGCTGCTCTAGTCTGGTATGTGCTCAGTGCTGCTCTAGTCTGGTATGTGCTCAGTGCTGCTCTAGGTCTGGTATGTGCTCAGCTGCTGCTATAGGCGGTCTGGTATGTGCTCAGTGCTGGTTCTAGGTCTGGTATGTGCTCAGTGCTGCTATAGGTCTGGTATGTGCTCAGTGCTGCTCTAGGTCTGGTATGTGCTCAGTGCTGCTCTGGTCTGGTATGTGCTTCAGTGCTGGCTCTGGGTCTGGTATGTGCTCAGTGCTGGTCTAGGTCTGGTATGTGCTCAGTGCTGCTCTGGGTCTGGATGTGCTCAGTGCTGCTCTGGTCTGGTATGTGTTCAGTGCTGCTCTGGTCTGGTATGTGCTCAGTGCTGCTCTAGGTCTGTATGTGCTCAGTGCTGCTCTGGGTCTGTATGTGCTCAGTGCTGCTCTGGTCTGGTATTTGCTCAGTGCTGCGTCTAGGTCTGTATGTGTCTCAGTGCTGCTATAGGTCTGGTATGTTCTCAGTGCTGCTCTAGGTCTGGTATGTGCTCAGTGCTGCTCTGGGTCTGGTATGTGCTCAGTGCTGTCTAGGTCTGGTATGTGCTCAGTGCTGCTCTGGTCTGGTATGTGCTCAGTGCTGGTCTAGGTCTGTATGTGCTCAGTGCTGCTATAGGTCTGGTATGTGCTCAGTGCTGCTCTGGTTCTGGTATGTGCTCAGTGATGGTCTAGGTCTGGTATGTGCTCAGTGCTGCTCTAGGTCTGGTATGTGCTCAGTGCTGCTCTAGGTCTGGTATGTGCTCAGTGCTGCTCTAGGTCTGGTATGTGCTCAGTGCTGGCCTGTTTTTACAGAGTCTCTTCCATTGATTCCCACTCTCTTTTATTTATGTTTGTTTACTGTGCCGTTTGACTCGAGATGCTGGCATCGTTTTTATTGTCCAATGCAATGAAGGGTGCTTTTATCACCATTTGCCTCCAGGTCAAAGGTGACAATGGAGACAAATGGGCTACTGTACAGAGTGATGAACAGGCTGCTCTGATCCAGGGAACATGCATCCAATTCATGGATCGCAACGCTCCGTTGTTTCACCATTGGAAGCGATTGACTGCATCCTGAAACAAATCGGCCTAAAGAATGAAACATTTGCCACGATGTACAGTAGGACTGGGAATTGCCAGGGACCTCACAATACGATATTATCACAATACTTAGGTACCGATACAATATGTTTTGCGATTATCACGATTCTATATGTATTTCGATTCGATACTGTGATTTTATTGTGATTCAATATTCCAAACATATTACTCACCATATGTCTGCTGCAAAGGGACAAGCGAGAGCCATGAGAAACCAAGGTTTGATCGATCATGGAAATAAAAGTGCTGAAATCCAATTAGCTTCCTATTCAAAAAGAACACAGAGGACAAGCTATGAAGGAAACATACTGGTGTTTTGGTGCTGGTACAGCCAACAAGTGCAAAAATAACATTGCTATATTGTCAAAATGATGCGATACGATATACAATAAAAAATGTAATCCCGACATGTAACTGTAACAATTTTTCAGCCCATCACTAATATATATTATATTGCAAACCAGGTAAAATGGGATTGTTTGTTCATGTGCACTACCAATCAAAAGTTTGGGGTCACTTAGAAATGTCCTTGTTTTTGAAAGAAAAGCAAATCTTTTGTCCATTCAAATAACATCAAATTAATCAGAAATACAGTGTAGATATTGTTAATGTTGTAAATGACTATTGCAGCTGGAAACGGCAGATTTTTATGGAATATCTACATAGGCGTACAGAGGCCCATTATCAGCAACCATCACTCCTGTGTTCCAATGGCACGTTGTGTTAGCTAATCCAATTTATCATTTTAAAATGCTAACTGATCATTAGAAAACCCTTTTGCAATTATGTTAGCACATTTGAAAACTGTTGTTCTGATTAAAAACTGGCCTTCTTTAGACTAGTTGAGTATCTGGAGCGTCAGCATTTGTGGGTTCAATTACAGGCTCAAAATGGCCAGAAACAAATAACTTTCTTCTGAAACTTGTCAGTCTATTCTTGTTCTGAGAAATGAAGGCTATTCCATGTGAGAAATTGCCAAGAAACTGAAGATCTCGTACAACTCCCTTAAAAGTACAGCGCAAACTGGCTCTAACCTGAATATGAAGAGGAGTGGGAGGCCCCTGTGCACAACTGAGCAAGAGGATAAGTACATTAGAGTGTCTAGTTTGAGAAACAGACGCCTCACAAGTCCTCAACTGGCAGCTTCATTAAATAGTACCCATAAAACACCAGTCTCAACATCAACAGTGAAGAGGCGACTCCGGGTTGCTGACCTTCTAGGCAGAGTTCCTCTGTCCAGTGGCTGTATTCTTTTCATCCATCTTAATCTTTTCTTTTTATTGGCCTCTCTGAGATATGGCTTTTTCTTTGCAACTCTGCTTAGAAAGATAATGTGCTTTTCTTTTCTCATATACATAAACAAACATAAACAAACATTTTTCAGACACATTGCAGACAGGTGTGAATCAGAAGCATATTTTAGACCGTGTACAGTGAGGGAGATGACCAATACATTTTGGCAATACACCACTGTATGTTTCACTTTGCCTTGAGATCCATCTCCCAATAGTGCATTTTGAAACTCCGAGGAGACTGCACTGCTGCAATGCATTCTGGATATCTCTGTCCCTCCACTTGGTATTTCTCTCAGACAGCGTAACCTTGGCAAAATGTAATGTGACTCCTGGCGCTAAACACCGCTTTGCCCATTAGTTGTGTTGGTTGACCAATAGATGAATTATTCCTGCTGTATTGTTCAGGAATTTATTCCCCTGGTGTTGCCATGTTGATGAAGTGCAGTATGGAGGTTGAGTGTTAGTAATTACTCACCGTGTGTTGGGAGCAGTGGGCCACGTATGGTGAGAGGGGCTGGCACATTAGCGAAATACAAATGAAGGATAGGCCTTACTGGTGCCGCTACTTTTTTAAGCTCATGCTAGTCCTTTTACACTGCCGTGTCCTTGGGCCAGGCCTGGTTTTCATGCTTCCACCATCCAGGTGTTTTCTGGCTAATGAAGGTTGGTTTTAATTTGGTTAAATGCTGCAGGGATCAGAGGTCTGGTATCTGTATGGAGGGGATGGAGTTAAATGGGCGGCATGGACAGGATCCATTGGCTTAAAGAGGCCCACCCCTCATTGGCAATTTATAGAGTGCATTATGCTGTGTGCAGGAGGACAGGGCATCTAGCAGGGGGGCTAATGCAAACATTAGGAGGCTCCTTGATAGGGCTTTAGCGGCTGGTGGTATATTTCCACACACGTCACACAAGGCGAGTGTGGAAAGAGTGGGAGGAGTGGAACAATCTATGTGAAGTGCTTTGAATCCATCAGCCACACTGTCCAATGTACAACATCAGAGCAAGTAATGCATCTGTGAGGTCTATGTCAAATAGAATTGTACAGCAAGGCTTGGAGTATATTTTAGCTCTGACCGTTATTTACTCAATTTAGCATTGAACCTCGTTGTTCAAGGCCAACAGCATTTACCTTCAGAAAGCCAAGACATATTGTGAGAGCGAGGTGAAAAATAAGTTATTTGTAGGCAGTGAGAATTCCCTAACACCTTTTATAGCATAGGGAGGGCGCTATCCATAAGTCTGCTACAATACCATTAAGCATGTCACGTGAATAGGAAATTACAAGAAACGGTAGACTAAGAATTCCCCAACTCTCTCTTTTTTCTCTCTCTCCTCCTCTTCTCTCTCGCTCACACTCTTTCTCACTGTAATGTGGAGAGGTATCTTCATTAAAACTGACAGAGGAGTCAGAGGCAGGGGAAGTGTTATAGCTCTGCAGACCTGTCACCACTTTCTCCACAAACTATCATTTAATGCTGTACAATAATTGAAATAATTATTTCATTTACTGACGAGCCTGCCAAATATTGAACTAAAAAACTGCCGACAGGAAAGATAATGTGATCCCTCATGGCTTTTTCTTTTTAAATTCATTTTCTATTCTAATGCATTAAATGCATTACATTTCCTTGGTAATGGTTTGCGCGAGCCAGAGAAACAGCCCATTCAATTATGCATTTGGTGGGAGGTTTTATGCTTTAAACAAGAACAACTCTAATAAATGCCAATCTGTGGAGGTGTCCATTTTTATGCAGCCCTAAATGTGTGCTTAGGTAATCCCTTGCTCTGCGTCGGCCATTTTGCAGGAGGTAATGGGGAAGGTTTTGCAGCAAGCAGGACACTATTAGGAAAATAAGCATTAGCATTTGTCAAAACTGGTAGAGAGAGGAAAGAGAGACCTCACACCTTAGTGTGGATCAATTCTGACTAATATCCCCTCCGAGCAGTATGAATTCATTTTTTTCTCCAAAGTTTATTCTCTCTTATGCAGTAATATGGTAAGTGTTATTTTCTTAACCCTTTACACTCGTTGGAATTGGTCTATATGGATAGAGCTAAATTGAAATGTTTCATACAGAAGAAATATGAAAATGCATAACCATTGTATTAATTGAAAGGGGACTATTTGGAGATAATGGGAAAATTAATAGACCAAATGTGAGTACACAACAGTACTCTTAACACAAGACTAAATCCAAACATTACACTGTTGATTTTATGTGTGTTTTACAATTACTGTACTTTTCGCCACATTTGTTCATAACGAAATCTGAAAATACTCTGTATACATTCAGTGACATAATAAGACTATTCCTGGAAAATGTGGGGCAGGTGCAACATACTGTAAGACAAGTGACCACACACCTCCCCAAGTTGGCACTAATACTTATGTGATACTGTTTTGTTTAATACTGTTTGAGTAGTTTCATAAAACTCTATGCCTGTCCACCGTACCAAGTTGTCTTCTTGTGTAGTCAAACTCATCAAATGCAGCTTTCACACTACAGTTCAGTACATTGTCACTCTGTGCCCTGCGGTCAGTTACTCCAGCTAACAGGTAATTACAGGTGGTCTCTTCTGTCTGGCCACAAACGAGAGCGGTCAGGGGAGTAACCACTGGTAAGAGCTTTGTAGCCTGGGGCCATTATTCAACCACTGTGTTGAAAGAGAAAGTCCATTCTCTCTCTCTCCCTCCCTCTCTCCCTCTCTCCCTCTCTCCCTCTCTCCCCCCGCCCCCTCCATCCATCCATTTGTTATATTCCATGGCAGGGATTATTCAGTGATTGGCAGGTCCAGCCCCTCTCTCATCTCCCACTCTGTACCCCCGGGGGCGATGGGCGACGGCTAGGGAGGGACAGAAACTTCATTGTGTTGATTACAGTAACAACAGATAGGCAGTGGGATCCCCCGGATGAGTGAAGAGAGAGAGGGGGGAGAGTGGAGATAGAGAGGGGGAGTAGTGGAGAGAGATACAGAGGAAGGGGACACAGGGAAAGGAAAGGGTGCGTGAGGGAAAGAGAAAGCTAAGCTGGGGTGAGAGAGAAAGAGAGAGCAGGGAACGGATGAAACAGAGGGTAAAGGGAGCTGGAAAGAGAGCTAAAGAGAGAAAGAGGAGTGGAGAAGTACTTGGGCCTTTGCCTGAGAGTCTAAGAGATGAGTGCTTTATTTACTGCAAGCGGTCCCCACTTACATCAAGGTCCTGTTCCACCCAGCCTCTTATTTTATAATGGGAACACATCTCTGACGCCTGCAACCATAAACGCGCACACACACACACACACACACACACACACACACACACACAACACAACACACACACACACAACACACACCACACACACACACACACACACACACCACACACACACACACACACACACACACACACACACCACACACACCACACACAATACAGACACTACCTGCCATATCAGTAGTGGATAGTTCAGGCCAACTTTCACATGAGATTACATATGATAATAGGAATTGCCTACTGACATTAAAGCATGCAGTTTATGTGCTCATTGACTTCTCTCTCTGTGGGTTTTTCCACATCACCACGGGAAAGTGTTTTTCCCTCGGAATGGAATTTGACTCAATCTGCAAAGTGGGGTTCAAATGGAGCTGAGGAGGATATGTGAGTACCTGTTAACGTCAACTCCCACAGTAAAACAGTGGGGACTGACAGTGTGTGTATCATTACTCAGACTCACAGCTCCTGTTTTCAGATTGAATAACACGATTAAATCCCCTTGGTGTTTATTAGCATCAAGTTATGTGCATATAATCTTAAATCAGTTTGGTGTAATGCAGAGCGGTGCGGTGCTACCTCCAAACCCTTGATTCTAATTACTGTTGGAATTCCTTATGGATTCTGATCAGGTTTTTCTTTGACCTTCCTGTTGACCCACATGTGGAATCAAGACGTATGTGAATATTTTCCACACAGAAAACTAGCCTCTCTCTATAGCTTCTCCATATTCAGATCAGATTCCTCCCCTCCTCTCACCAGAGACCAACACTTTCTCCAAATCACACACACCTCAGCAATCCAAATGGCCGCCGTCAATGGGGAGAAATGTTAGATTGATTAAGCAGAGGTTTTACCAATACAAGGAGAGAAAACGATCCCGAAATCCACTACGTATCAGCGGGGCGCTTTTATCCCTCCCATGAACATGATATACGGTGGCGGTCGATGTGTTGGGCTGCTTACACGTGACTACATAATGAAATGGCGGGTAACCTGAGAAAGCGCTGGCCCCTTACCGAGGAGCATTTAGTTAAGTGGACAGATTAGCATAAGAAAAGCAATCGCATAACATCAACAGGGACCTCTAATTGAGCCATTGTTTCATGTAAGTGGGGGAACATCGCCATTCGCTCCCCCCCAACCGCCTCCCACCACCTACCGCACACACACACACAACACACACACACAACACACACACACACACACACACACACACACACACACACACACACACACCACACACACACAACACACACACACACCACACACACACACACACACACCACACACACACACACACACACACACACACACTCAAACACTCCACTGATCCATTCCAATCCAGTGTTCTGAGAGTGTTATGAACAGGTATGTGTGCGTTACGTGTTGTGTGCACCCACTGGGTAGAAGTCATCCTCACCATTGATCCGCACTCCTACATAGGAACAGGAAAGAGGGGAAGTAGCGAGTGGACGCTTACTCAGCCAATAATGAGCAGGTGGTTATAACTTGAAACCATCGCCTTCCAATCGAGGCCATTGATCCGGGGTGGCTCCTGTTATTAGATTTGAACCTCTCTCTCTTAATGTCCAATCTTCCCAACTGACTCTTCTTCTTTCATGTAGCCTACACTCTCCAAACACAGTCAGGGACATACGCCAATGCAGGGCATACCAACTGATTACTTAGCATTGCTTTCACAAAGGTTTGATCCTCTTCCTTGCCATTACATTAGAGTCAATACATTGCTATTGGATGCTATACTCCTATCTCTATTATAGATGCAGATATCAAGATGAAGAGTTAACTTTGAGAGCAAAGTTCCAAGTGTAATGTGACCTTGGACTCTCAGGTACTACACGAAGATAGTGCTGTTTACCCTCCACCTTCTACTCCCACAATGCTGAGAACAAAGTACAAAGTTCTTCATCTCATAGCAGTTAATGAAGTTGTTGTAAACAGCTCTAGAGACCTCGGACTGGTTGCATCAGAAGTGGATGCAGGATGGAGACAGAGAGACAAATGGGTTCAGTCACCTTGGCATGGGGCGCTTCGCTTCCCCTCTGTTTCCCCTCTGACTTTGACTGTGTGGAGTGGACGTCTCGCTCCCTCAAAGCTTTTAACAGGCAGCCGTAATAGCCCTGTGGTTTTGAAGAGGCCAAGGATGGAGCTAGATGTAGCGTCTCCCTCTTAAGCAGCCAGTGTGCTGGCGTCTTCTGTGGTCTCAGACGTGGTCTAAGTTATGCTTAATGCACAGACAGGTAATCTATCTGAATTCAGGAGGATGCTTGAGGATGCTTTATGGCGATTTAGGGGAGAAATCAGAAACCCAGTGTGTATTACCCCAGGGTCTCCTGTGATTATCCCAAGCCATTATGCGAGAGGTGATTGTGGATTGGTTCCGTTTGGAGGATGGAGGATACAGATCTGGTTGTTTTGATCAGAGGAGCTCGGAGATAAGAACGCCTTCACACTGGGTCAGACAGACGGCGGCCATATGAATGCTATGTTTGCTCAGATTAGAGTAGGATCTGGTGTCCGTACATGGGGCTGCATATCATTGGTTTATAACAAAATATGTGACGTGATTGAGGTAAGTTTGAGCGGAAAATAGTTCCTAGCCTCTTGGTTTTCCTCAAGTTGTCCTATATCCTGATTGTAGGAATACCGTCAGCCATTAGTGTCACGATCGTCGAAATAACATTCGTACCAAGGTGCAGCGTGATATGTGTTCACATCTTTTTATTCGTGAAACGCACAAAACAAGAAAAAAGCAAACGATACGTGAAGCTATGAGTGCTCACAGTGGAGTGCTCACAGGCAACTACACATAAACAAGATCCCACAAAACACAGTGGGGAAATGGCTGCCTAAATATGATCCCCAATCAGAGACAACGATAAACAGCTGCCTCTGATTGGGAAGCATACCAGGCCAACATAGAAATTAAACAACCTAGATTACCCACCCTAGTCACACCCCAACCTAACCAACATAGATAATAAAAAGGCTCTCTATGGTCAGGGCGTGACAGTACCAAAGGTGCAGACTCCGGCCGACAAAACCTGACTCTATAGGGGAGGGTCCGGTTGGGCATCTAGCATCGGTGGCGGATCCAGTGCGGGGCGAAGTACCCACTCCGCTCGTGGATCCGCCAGCATCGGTGGCGGCTCTGGTGCGGGACTTTGCCTGGACCCCGTACCTGGACTGGGCACCGGCGCAGAGGAAGGCTCCGGCCTTGGAGCTGGACTGGACACCATGCCTGGACTGGGCATCGGCGCAGAGGAAGGCTCCTGCCCTGGAGCTGGACTGGACGCCTTGCCTGGAAGCTCCGGACCGTTGACCCTCGCTGGAGGTTCCGGGAACGTTGACTGTCGCTGGAGATTCCGGACCGTGGACCGTCGTTGGAGGTTCCGGACCGTGGACCGTCGCAGGAGGTTCCAGACCGTGGACCGTCGCAGGAGGTTCGGCACAGGTGGCACCGGACTGGTGAGACACATTTCAGGGCGAGTGCGAGGAGCAGGCACAGGACGTACCGGACTGGGGATGCGCACTGGAGGCCTAGTGTGTGGAGCCGGCACAGGTGGTACCGGACTGGTGACACACACTACAGGGCAAGTGCAAGGAGCTGGCACAGGACGTACTGGGCTGTGAAGGAGTACTGGAGACTTGGTGCGTAGAGCCGGCACACATGGTACCGGAAAGATGACACGCTCCTCAAGGCGAGTGCGGGGAGAGCTGGCACAGGACGTACTGGGCTTTGGAGGCGAACTGGAGACCTGGTGCGTGGAGCTGGCACAGTTTTTATCAGACTGCTAGCACGCTCCTCAGGACGAGTACGGAGAGCTGACTCAGGTGGCATCAAACTGATGACACGCTCCTTCGGGCGAATGTCGTGCATCATACACCAACACAACAACTCTTTCATTTCTTTCTCCTCCAATTTCTCCATCAACTCACTGACGGTCTCTGACTCTCTCCATTCACTCTCCTCCAATTTCTCCATCTTCTCCCAGATTGGCTCTGGTTCACTCCTCGGCTCTGCCGACCACCCCGTGTGCCTCCTCCCAATTTTCTTCTTGGGGCTGTTCTTTGGGCTTTCGTTGTGGCCGCGAACCCCGGCGTCGTCGCTGTCTTCCCTTCTCTCCCTGCGTCTGCTTCCAAGGAAGGCTTTCGTGTCCTCCCATTATTTCCTCCCAAGCCCAGTATACCTTCTCCTCCTGGGCACGCTGCTTGGTCCTGGTGTGAATGTTATTTCACGATAGTCTAAATAACATTCGTACCAAGGCGCAGCGTGATATGGGTTCCACATCTTTTTATTCGTGAAACGCACAAAACAAGAAAAAAAGCAAACGATACGTGAAGCTATGGAGTGCTCACAGGCAACTACACATAAACAAGATCCCACAAAACACAGTGGGGAAATGGCTGCCTAAATATGATCCCCAATCAGAGACAATGATAAACAGCTGCCTCTGATTGGGAACCATACCAGGCCAACATAGAAATTAAACAAAATAACAAAACGAACGTGAAGCTATATTATAACAAGTACTGACATGCAACTACATATAGACAATAACCCATAACACCAAAATGAAAATGGTTTGGTCACAACCTTTTCCAAAACCCCATAGATATACAAAAACCCCTAGACAAGCCAAAAACACACATACCACCCTCGTCACACCCTGACCAAACCAAAATAATAATTAAAACAAAGATAACTAAGGTCAGGGCGTGACAGTGGTGAGTAATTGCAGTCCTGATGTCTAGAAGTTATTTTCGGTCAGAGGAGATGCTAGCGGCAACAGTATGTACACAATAAGTAAAACAATAAGTTACAAACAAATTGATTAGCCTGAGTTGGTTCCTGGAATGAAAAATATCCTAGTTGTTGGTTTATAAATCAGACATGTTTTTGTACTGTGGTGTCTGTTTATGTTTCACATCATAACAGTGAAACAAAACTAAAGGGAAGAAATGTATTAATTTGCCGTAACTAATGTCAACAGATTACAGAAACACACAGACAACGTCCTCTCCGGTGATAACTTCTAGCCTCCGTCCCCACAGCCTGGTTCTCCTGAGACCAGCAGGCTCTCATAGCAGAGGGAAGGAGCTAGCTTCTGGAGGCAGCGACTTCACTTCTTCCTCTGAAACAGAAGAACACATTACATCTTTTCATTTTTCTCTCCCTCCATCCATCCCCTCGCTCTTTCTTTCCGTCTCCCTCCCTCTCTCTCAACATCGCTGTGGCCTGATCCATTTCATGTTTAGTGAAACTCCCCATAGGCGAGCCAACGCCAGGCAACGAGATGCCGCAAATCTTTGATATCTTAAACAGAGGGCAGGGTGCCAGTGTTCTCACCAGATAGGGAGTCGACTCGATAATCCAACAGGGGAACATTGCCCCTGAATCAAACAAAATGAATAAATAATCGAGGCTACAGACACACTTTCATACTTGCGGTGCGTGTCCGTGGAGGATTGGCTTACCAGCACAAGTGATTAGTCTAGTCTGCCGGCAGAATCGTTTGCTTTCTGTGGCTCAGCCATTTACAGTATGATATAATACAGCGGGCAGCTAGGATCCAGCCACACAGCCCAACAGCCCAATGGTCCACAGAGGTACAATTTATCAGTTCCATCCCAACAAAACAAATCGCATTAGTCATCTTTACTCAATACCTCTGGTCTCACAATACATACTGTACAGTACATCTTCTGTGTAACAATCTATTCTTACTGCTTCAGTGCTTAAAAAGGACATGGTTGCTTATTTGGTACAGTTAAAACCACAGTAATTGTTTAGTTTGTAACACCATTTTAATTAATTACCTGAAGAAAAAAAAGCAAGTTTGCTTTCTGCTGTCAGCTATGTATTTTTGTATTTTTGATGATGTTTTTGAGAGGCGCATTAGTATTCCCTAGAGTGTTAGTATTCCCTAGAGTGTTAGTATTCCCTAGAGTGTTAGTATTCCCTAGAGT